>NW_020951957.1:4090984-4138126 GCF_900497805.2 Vombatus ursinus | reverse complement strand
AAAGAAAGAAAGAAAGAAAGAAAGAAAGAAAGAAAGAAAGAAAGAAAAGAAAAGAAAAGAAAAGAAAAGAAAAGAAAAGAAAAGAAAAGAAGAGAAAAGAAAAGAAAAGAAAAGAAAAGAAAAAAAAGAAAAAGAAATGACTGGTGCAATAGTTTCAGAAGGAAAAAACACCTGGAAATACTTACATCAACTCATGAAAAGTGATGTGAGCAGAATCAGGAGAACATTGGACACAGAAATAGCAACATTATGAGGACAGCCAAATGTAAAAGAATTAGCTCTGATGAAGACAATGATACAAGCCAATTCAAAAGGATCCATGATGAAACATGTTGTCCAACTCAGATTGAAGCATACTTTTTTGACTTTACTTTTCTTGTTTTATTTTTCATCTGTTTTTTTCTGCAATATGGCTAATATGGCAATATGTTTTATATGTTATTATTCAGTCATTTTTTTATCTGTGTCTGACCCTTTGTGAGTCCATTTTAGGTTTTCTTGGCTTCTTGAAATACTAGAGTGGTTTGCCATTTCCTTCTTCAGCTCATTTTACAGATGAGGAAACTGAGGCTAATGGGGTAATGTGACTTGCCCAGAGTCACACAGCTCATAAGTGTCTGAGGCCAGATTTGAACTAAGAAAGATTAGTCTTTCTGATTCCAGGCCTGGCATTCTATTCACTGTGCCCAGTTGCCCATTTTTTGTATGACTTAACATGTGTTTTGTTGTTCAGTCATTTCAGTCATATCAGCTCTATCCAAGTCTATCCAACATGACTGTGCATAATTACATGTATAATCAATATCAAATTGCTTGCCTTCTCAAGGTCGGGGAGGTGTGAGAGGAAAGAATTTGCAACTCAAATTTTTAAAAATTGTTATGAAATTTTACATGGTATTGGAAAATATTTAAGAACAAACAAAAATAATTTTAAGAAAAAAATAGATAACTGCCTATATCCACAAGATCATAGATCAAGGAGTATTCAATCATTTTATTGGCTTGTTTGCTTTTATCCATAGAGAATTTCATTTGCATAGAGAATTCCCACAGCAAAAAACTATCTCTACTAATGAAGACCTGAAATTGCTCTATTATGCACAGTTGTAAAGAGTTATCTAGGAAGCAAATACTTCTGAGGAGGGACAGGGTCAAAAGAAAGAATAGAATAAATGGAAGGGTGAGATAGGATTAAGGGAAATAGAGTTAGTTTTTCACAGCATGTCTACTATAGAAGTGTTTTGCATAACTGCACAAGTATAGACTATATTGAGTTGCTTGCCTTTTCAATGAGGGTGGGTGGGGAGGGAGGAAGGGAAAAAATTTGGAGCCCAAAGTTTAAAAAAAACACATTTAAAAAAATGTTTTCACATTCAACTGGGAAATAAGAAATACAGGAAATGGGGTACAGAAATCTATCCTGCCCTACAGGAAAATAGAAGGGGAAGGAGGGGAGAGATAGAAGGGAAAGCAGACTAGGGGAAGGGGTATTCAGAATGCATGCCATCTTGGGGTGGGAGGAGGGGAGAGATGGGGTGAAAATTTGGAACTCAAAATCTTGTGGAAGTAAATGTTGAAAACTAAAAATAAAAAAAAATTAATTAAAATTTAAAAAAAGAGTTATCTGGGGCACTGAAGGGTTAAGTTTCCTGCCCAGGGTCATAAAGTCAGTAAGAGTCAAAGGCAGAACCTAAATCTTAGTTGTGTAGGTTCTAAGGCTGGCTCCTTATTCATGACATTTTGCTATCTCTCATTTCTATTTCATTATTCCTTGAAATATTTTGTAACTAAAATCTCACATTTATGTAACAGTTTTAAGATATGCAATATTTTCTTCCAACAGCCCTGGCTTGGGGTGAAAGTACACAGGGAAAGTGTTATCGCCTTTATTCTAGCTTATAAATGAGCAAACTCAGGATGGAGAGTGACTTGTCCCTTGTCCAATAGGTAGTAAGGGTAAATAAAAAACAAAACTATATTCCAATTATTATCACCCAATTATAAGTTCAGTCCTATTTCCTCTTCAATAATCTCTTTGAATGGCTCTATAAAAGCTAATCTCATATATTTTCAAATTGTCAAATGGGAAACATTGTATAAGAACTTGCTTTCTGCTTGTTTGAAAGATGGAGATCAATCTGTCCACAGTATATTACAAGATTGCCACTTACAACTTTCTGTGTCACCACCCCACTCCCCACACACCTAAAATGCTAGAGAATGGGAGCTAGGGTGTAATGGTGAACAACTCTTCTCTGACTCAAGTTCCCCTCCACCCTGTGAGGACATATAGGAAAAGAAGGTATGAAAACACATTGGTATAGAGAAAACATAAATAAAAAAATCTGGGAGAACAGGAAATTATAAGAAAAGGGTAACAGGTGAAAAGAATTATCAGCTATCTATACCCTCTTCCAAATCATACCAATAATGCATGAAAATCAATAGCCAAGAGAGCAAGCACTGATTGGGCACTTTGTGCCAGGCACTGTGCTAAAGGTTTCTGATATAAAGAAAGGCAAAAACATCCTTCCTCTCAAGGAGCTCCCAAACCAAGGTTCAAAACTAGTAATATGACAAAGTCATTTACTTCTCTTCCTTGTCACTGAGAAATATGATCAGCAAAAACCATGCAGTCTAGAAAGACTTAAATAACCCTCTATGTCAATAATCCTCTCCCATGACCTTTGTTTTAACCAATTTCCCTCTGTAACTTCAGCCTTATCCCATTCTTTGCAACCTGGGAAAGAGAAAATAAAAGAGAGTTCTTTAAATTTATTTGTTTACAAATTTTCTGCCAAAGAGAATAACATTTGTACTGGAAAGGCTAGAACCAAAATGGTTATCAATATCAATAATAGATAAGATGCTGATAAGAGAGTTCCTAGTTTCCCCTTGATAAATTCAATCTACTTGACTTAGCTGAACAATTGCTTCAGGTCCTAAAAGGCCTGGCAGATGTGATTACTGAACTACTTTCTGTGATATTTAAAAGAAAGGCAAGTGAAAAGAAGATATGGACTACATTGAAAAGTATATTAAAATTGTGTACATTCAATGGAAAGAAAAGTGTAGGTAGAAAGGATATTGATAGAAAGATTCAAGGATATAGGGGAGTTTGCTGAAAATATCCTGGGTATTTCAAGAGATACAATAGAATGAGTTAAAGGAAGTTCAAATTGAGCATGAGCACCTCTGGAAAAGAGTGATGATGACTAAAAGAGAAATGAGGAGTGAGGTGGGATTGGAATGCCTGTGTGTTTTGTACCTAAGGCATGACAGTGACTGGGAAGCCTGTATAAAAGAAGGGAGATTGATATAGCATGCTCCATTGGCAAAACTTAAGTGCCCAAGGGTTTAAAATACATTGTTGGGTATAATGCAAATTGAAATGTAAACTTGGAACTTGCAACTAACCATAGAAAATATGTTGGACTAGCACTCATGTTGTAAATGCAAACAAAATGTGGTAGCCCATCTATGCACCTACTAAAAGGATTTGGAGAGAAAAGACTTTTTCAATATGTCTCTAGCACCATCCAGGGGATAACATTCTTCAACCAGGAGATGGCAGTATCCCAGCCAGTAGATCATTTCCCTGATGAAAATGGAAAATTCCACTCACCAGGCTGCCAGCTTGATGAAAATGTTTCTTTAAGTAATGTTTGGTTTTGGTTTGTGATTTCATGCTAATAAAGGAATCTTCAGATTATGAGTTGGGCTTTCCGAGTACCTTGATACTAGAAAAGAATCTCCTTGATATTAATATGCTGATTTTCATAATGAACATCCTTCCCATTTTGACATTTTGAATGCAAATTTTAAACCTTTGATCTCAAAATCAGCTTGAATTTTCTTAGCATAGATCAGTTTCTCAGCTTCTCAGTATTTTCTATTTGGTTGGACATGCCTAAAGCTGCTGTCTCCTACTCCCTCTCTGCACATTTCTTCATCCTCCTTAACTTGGCATTTTTAACCATCTTTAATGTCTTTAACCATCTTTAACCATTCTTTAATTACTTTTTTTCTTATTTTCTTATTTTTCTTTGATTATGTATTGATTTTTTTTATATTGTAAAAATCAAGTTATTTATAAGATTTTATCCCCGTGCTTTTTTTTTCTATACTCATCCCAAAATGAAATTATGTACTCACATGACATCAACTATCAACCATTGGCAAATGATTTTTAAATCTCTGTCTCCAGCTCTAGCTTCTGTTGGGTTGTATTCCCAGTTACCTATGAACATTGCTGTTGTGGGATCCTATCATTGCGGTGCACTGGAAATAATTTTAGATTTGTCATCAGAGGATCTGGGTTTGAATCCTAGGTGTGCCACTTACTACCTTTGTAGCTTTGGATTGGTCATGTTTTTAGGCCTCAGTTTCCTCATTTGTAAAATTAGAGGTTATAGAAGATGACCTCTAGGAGTTCTTTCAGTTCTAAATTTATGATCCTTCATTTTTACTAACAATTCTTTATTCTAAATATACCTCCTCCGAAAACTGAAACATTTCTGTCAATGGTACCTCCAATTTTTCCAGGACAATGGGGAAGAAATTGTGAAGTATTCTCTTACTCTTCTTGATTCTTTATGCTTATATCTAGTAAGTCACCATGTCTTGTCATAAAAGTGTAGTATAGGGTCAAAAACACACAACTTGAAGTCAGAGGAGTTAGGTTCAAATTAAAACTATGCTAGTTAATAGCAGTTTGGTTTTCAGAAATTTACCTCCATTTTTCAGGATGCCTTAGTTCTTCATCTATAAAATGAAAAGGTTTGACTTGACTATCTCTTCTTACTACCAGAGAAAAAGCTCTGATCCTATGAAAGTATTGCTTAGAACTATTTCTTATACTTACCTTTTCCTTTCCTTTTCCATTGCTAACAAATTAATGCTTGCCCTAATCTTGCTACAGTTGGTCTCCTACTTGCTCTCAGCGTCTAATCTCTACATACCCTTGCAAAGTACCTTCACCAAATACCATTTAATCATGTCATCCACATGTTCTTAAACATATTGTGACTCCACATTCACCATAACATCATTTCCATTGTCCATTTAAAGATTTTTTGCTTAAATTGCTTAAATTGTTCTTTCTCTATCTGTAACTCCAATTAAAAATCTCTCTCTCTCTCTCTCTCTCTCTCTCTGTCTCTCTCTCTCTCTCTCTCTCATACACACACACACACACACACACACACACACACACACACACACACACACATCCATACATTTAAAGCTCATTTGACTTGTATATTCTTCTCCCAAATGGAAGGAATCTCCTCTCCTATTCTTAATGAAACTCAGTTCATTTTTTAAAGCCTTACTCAAACTTTACCTCATCTAAGACCTTTTCTGATTCTCCAGGGTACACTGACTTTTAGTTGAGCCTTTTTCTTATAATTAAAGCACTTCACAGGTTATTACTGTTCTAATCCTGATTGTTTTATATGAGTAAGATTCCTCATCTTCTCACCCTCTACTCCAAATTTCACTTCCCAAATAATTCAAACTAGATGATAAGCTCCCTGAAGGCAGAAATAATGCCTTATACTTTATTTTTCTTCTTACATATTACCTAGTAGAATATTAGGAAAATTAATAAATTATTGATCAGCTAACCACCAACCAAATAGCCTATTCCATACCTAAAGCAATGATTTTCTTCATTCAGAAATAGTCACATATTATTACAACTGAAAGGGATGTTCAGTATCTTAAATTCCAGCCTCATCATTTATGAAATAAATGATGAAACTGAGGCCTAAAGATATGAGATAACTCATCCAAAGTCACACAAAGAATGGTAGAGTCAGGGTCAATCTCACACAGCCTTACCCCAAACCCAGTACTCTGCCAAAGTCCCAGTTGTCTAAGGACATATGGTTAGCAATTGTTAAAGTCAGGATCTGAGTCCCAGCTTTTGAACTTTAGGTTTGGTTTTCTCTACACAACACTATTTTGCCCATTTCATTGTGTTTGTTAGAAACTGGAACTGAGAAGATCACAGCAATGTTATGAATTATTTTAACATAATTTTCTTTTGAATAAGTTTTTTTTTTCATGATTGGTATCATCTTCCAGTAAACAGTTCAGGGCTGTTTATAGGAAAAGTTTTCAAAATGCACACAAAAATAATACAAAATGTATCACCTTTCAAAAGACATAGACCAGAGGGGCCAATACTGAAATATTGCCTTCCCAAGTATGCATTCCTTTGTGTTATGGTGATTGTGATCTATAGAGACAGCAAGTATTTCATTCACTGCAAAAATATCTATCTTCCTTTAATAATTTCCCTATATATCACTTATTAGGTAGTAATGGCAAGAGGAAAGAATCAGAGGGAGTTTTTTTTTTTTATTTCTCACAGAGCTATCACTTGCTTTTCTCTATGTGCTCAGAACAGATTATGAAATGATTCATGACATCTATCTAAATCTGAATGAAAGAATAATGTCTGAAGCAGAAGGTTTGAGCATTTTTAGGAGCAAAAAAAATAGCCTTTGTTTTTTTTTCCCCTCATGATTTTGAGATACTGATATAAAATCCTACACACCTGGGTATGTAAACTTCTAAAATATGAGTGTGCATAGTTAACTTTGATGAAAGCATTGAATAATACACTTCACAAATACTAAAATGAGAGAAAATAATTTAACTTCTTTGATGCATCAGCATGTAAAAAAATATAGAAGATATCATCAAAGAGATATATGATAAGGAAAGGAGGCAGGTTAGTTCCAAAGTGAGGGATAACAGATGGACAACCCACGTACAGCAACGCTTCCCAAATCATGTCAAGAGACCTAGAGGAAGATACTCAGATGATGGACAGACCACCAGTAAAGGACGTGTAAGAAGAAATGGGTAGGAGTCAGTCATACAGGATGAAAAGGTATGTATGGATGTAATCTGCATCATTAAAGGGACTATCTACATCCATAAAATCACAGTTCCATTGAGGCTAAATTTGACAGCTTTAACAAAATCTGGATGCATCTATTTGTAATGTAAAACTAAATGGCATTTCTTGTGAAGTAATAACATTCCATTATACACATAAGAAAAAAAAATAAGAGGCAGCATAATATAGAGAATAGGTTGCTGGACATGGGAAGGCCTGGATTTTAAATTTACCTCAGACATACCAGCTATGTAATTCTGAACTAGTCACTTAACCTCTCTGGGACTCAGTTTCCTTACTTATAAAATGAAGGAATTTGACTTGGTGAGCTCTAAAGTTCATTTTAACCCTAAATCTATGATCATTTGATGCTTTGGATATGAGAAATTCAGAGAAATTAATGGAGATCTATATATGACCTGATGCAGAGTGAAGTAAAAAGAATCAGGGAAGTAATATTCCTACTGACTAAAGCAATAAAAATGAAAGTAACAGTAAGAGGAAAGGAATGTTGTATAATTATAATGAATTATCTGGGACCCTGAGGGGTTGGGGGGGAAAAAACCTAAACTTTTCTATAGGCTAACTTTGTTGTCTCTAACAATGCAGATTACAAGCCATATATACCATTCTATATGATGCTTCTCCATATTCTCCCATAATTTTTTCCACTGTGTGTTTACTCAACACGTTAGAGGCCTCTATTACTTTCTGTGCATATCTCAAGCATACCAGAAGATTGTACTCGAAATCCATTGCTTATCATGTGACTATTTTTACTTTTTTTTCTACAAATTTCCTTGTTCATTACATGTTGCCCCTTTACTTAAATGAACCTCTTCATTGCCTTCTTAGTAATAATAATTTTCAGTTCTGAGACTGGCACCTGAGAAGATATGAGGAAATGAATCTCTGGCTTTTTGTTGGAGTGATGGAGAAGTAGAAAATAAAATAGAATCAATGTATTCATTGGATTTGTAGGATACTCTGTTGTTTTTCTTGTTGCAAAAGAAGATTGAATAACCAGAAATAACTGACATTAAAACAAAAGGAATCAATAAAGCTGTAAAAAGAAAAGGGGAAAAAAGAAAAAATCTATTAAAAATTCAAATTCTTTATTTGCAAACTTGTTTAGGTAAGGAACTGTTTCATTTTTGTCTTTGTTTCTCTAGCACTTAGAACAGTGACAGACATAAAGTAGATGCCTACTAAATGTTAATAGTTGTTTAAATATTGTTGACCTTTATTCTTGATTCTGTCCTAGAGGGGCATGATATACAGATTAAGAAGGGCAAAAATTTCTCCCTTCTTCTCCCTATAGTTATTCCTCTAACTTGGGAAAGGAATTTTCCCTTCTGGTATAACTTCTCCTTAAAATAATTACATAAGTCCCTTCTGTTTCAGTACAGCCCTATTGAAGATGCCAGAAAGGATATTTGGTTAATGAGGGAAAATCTTTGGTAGATAGATTAGCAAAGATCCAAATGGTATAATTTGATAGGTAACAAAAGATTCATTATAAATTGGCTCCTCTACAGATGATAGAATAAATGAATTAATTAACAGATGAGTGAATGAATAGGCATTAGTTATAAAAACACATATTATATACAATGTACTGTGCTAAAATACTGGGGAGACAAATAGAAAAGCTTAAACCATCCCTGTTCCAAGGGAGTTCATATTCTAATGAAAGAAACAACATAACAGGAGGTACCGATTTTAAGTCAGATGGAAAGGCCTCACGGTGCTTGAGTTACAGAACGTAGTTGGTAATGCATCTTCTTTAATATAATTTCCACTGATTAGTTAATTTTCATTTCTGACACTAAGGCACTTGAAATTGCCAAGGACTTTTATGGTGAGGTCCTCCTTTTCTGGGTCTTAGTAACTGTTGCTCTCTAGGAGATAGGAGCTGCAATGCCTGTAGCAGTAGGTGCCAGATCACACCTTTTTCAGGACTCATTTCCTGGGATGCTGGTTGCTAAAGCTAATGTAAAAGGAGGACCAGTTGTCTATTTCTAAGACCCTTGGACTCACCTGCCCTTATCTGGCACTTGCTCTGTGGCTGATGTTGATGATAGTGAGAAATCTAAGTTCTTTCTCCACAGGAATCACTACTCTCAATGATGGCTATGAAGACCAGGTCAGAAACAAGTCTTGTAGTTTGGGGAGGGAAGAGTGGGGGACACAGCTATACTTGAGATTCTTAGTCCTGGAGTCCTGGGTTGTCCTCATTGGAGTATGAGGTCAGGTGATGGCAATAGATTGACTTGGCTGGTAGAAGTCAATTCCTCTTTCTCCCTCAGGCTGTCTTGATGCTAATATTTTAATTGAGGAAGTGTTTCAGGGAAAAAGAAGAAGTAGATTTAACTGAGGTAAGGAATTCAAGGAGTCAATGGCATAGAATAAATCCAGGAAGAACAAAAGTGGAAGCTTTAATATCAGTGGCAAAATAGTCTAAAGCTACCAAATGATTCTTTAAATAGAAAACAAAAAAGCATCACACAGAATGGATTGGCATAAATGGTGTGTAATATGAAGAAACTCTTCCATCTCACTTTCACTTTTTGTCTCCCCTGGCTTCCTTTAGGACCCAGATCAAATCACACCTTCTTCAGGAAGCTTTTCTCCATCCCTTCAGCTTTCACTGCCTTCGCTCAGATTATTTTCTGTCTACTTTGTGTATATCCTGTACATACCTTGTTCTTTTTCATATGTGTCTCCTCTAGTAGAATGTAAAGTCATTTCTGAACAGGGTTTGGTTTTGCCTACCTTTGTATGTCCAGTTCTTAGCATGTCTCCTGGGACATTACTGCTTAATAAATGAATGTAGACTTACTGACTCACTGACTGCATCCTCTTGCCACTGGCAATGAGACATATCCTGGTTATTCTTTTCTTTTATAAAGTAAATGACAAAGGTGGGAAGAGAAGAAACTCCATTTCAGGACTTTGAGAGAAAAATGAATAAATCATACTTTCTTTACTTTAGATAATTTTGTAAATAAGGGCTAATGCCTTTCCCTTGAGATCATCTCCAGTTTATCCTGTTTATATCTTATTTTCACATAGACATTTGCATGTTGTCTCTGCCATTAAAATGTGGGCTCCTTGAAAGAAGAGACTTTGTTTTTTGTTTTTTGATTTTTGTTTTTTGTTTGTTTTTGCCTTTCTATCCCTAGTGCTTAGGTTAGTGACTGGAACACAATAGGTACTTAACAAATGTTGGTTGACAGTTTACTATGTCTGTTTATCTAACATATAATATAAATAATGTATGCTGGATCACATAGGATATGATGGAAAGAGTGCTAGGTATAAAGTTCAAAGACTCGGGTATAAAATCAGACTCAACACATATTAGTAATTTTTACCTGGACAACACAGATAACTTCTCTAACCAACTTTTCTTGTCAGTGATGTGGAGATAATTATTATAACGCTAAACTTTCATGGTTGTTGTTAGGGTAATCTTGTCTCTTGTTTGTGAGGTAGATTTAAAATAGAAGCTTCATTAGTAAGAATTCTGCTCTTGGAAGAGTAGTTAGGAAATGGCTCATGCTTATGCACCCATTTAAAAAGCAAAACTCTAATAATAGACTAGGGTACAACTCACAGTCTAGAGCAGGAGTGGGGAACCTGCTATTTGGAGACCACATGTGGCCTTCTAGGTCCTTTGATGGTCAAAGGGTTGCATTTGAGGACTTAGAGGGCCACATGTGGCCTCCAGGCAGTGGGTTCCCCACCCCTGCTCTAGAGCTAGGAAAGATCCCGGTCTCTTTCATGGCTCCTACTACATCAGGCTGCAAATGAAGGGACACCCAATAACAAAAGACAGGGCTGACAAGTATTTTTTTATGAGAAATAGTATGAAAATCCAGCCAATGTAATCTATAACAATAAATTTGAGAAAGCATGAAAAGAAGTAAGTCCCAGCAGAGTAAGGACTGTTCCATTCACTCCATTCACTCACTTGACTGGTTTATCACTGCTACTACTATTGGGGGCCAGCAACCATGATAAAATACACACACTCACACACACACACACACACACACACACACACACACCTCCTAGCGTGTGCATTTAGATACAGGACATTTCTCATAGTCTTATAGAGACACATGTACAAATGTGGCAGGCAGTAGCTACTGCCTTGGGCTTGCCATGACTGTGTCCCTTCTTCTTTATTAGTTCTCCTCCCAACATGAAAAAAAAAGAAAAGAAACTCTGCCCTAAATTGTACCAGGGCTGATCTCATGTCAGTTCCCAAACTGTTAATAAATAGAAATCCCAGTGAGTCTTAGGGGCAGACAATCTCTTGCCAGGGGTTTCTACATTAGGAACTGAGGTAATGTGCACAATGTATTTTGTAAGCTTTAAAACATTAGATAAGTGCTAGATATTAGGCTGCTCACGGATATATAAACTAAATAAAGTACTTTGTACTTCATGTATTTTTAAAAAATTAATTAGAGACAGCATGCCATAGTCAATAGGTTGCTAACACTGTAATAAGAAAGACTTAAGTTAACAACCTCCCTTTGACATATACTACTTATGTAACAATGAAGAAGTCATTTAACCTCTCATCCCAAATTCTATAGGACTATAAATTACAGTGGAGGTGCTGATACTCATCAGTGGATGGAGTATTTATATAAGAGAACTCTCTTTGCCAATGAAATCACATGAACAGACCCATAACCTTCCCTTAAAAGGGAAAGAAAACAATAATTTAGTGTAACAAGGGAAACACACACACACACTCAAAGTTCTCTAAAAAAGAAAGATGGATAACTCAGTTTTTTTTTTCCTACCAAAAAATATTAAATTATTTTGTGTATTTTGTTTCCTGTTCTGTTCTACAGTGTATTGGCTTCTTTCCCTGATGGCTATTCCAGTATACCCCTGCACCAGTTTGTTGTTTTTTTTCCCCCATTGCACTCACTTTCCCTCTCTAATGAGCATCATAGTTAAGCAACTGTCAGAACAACTGACTTGTATGCAACATGAATTACATTGATTTTCTATGGTGCTTCCAGAAATTGTTATTGTTGTTCATACATTTCAGTCATATCTGACTCCTCATGACCACATTTGAGGTTTTCTTGGAAAAGATCCTAGAGTGGTTTGTCATTTTCTACTCCAGCTCATTTTACAAATAAAAAAAAAAACCTTAGGCAAACAGGGTTAAGTGACTTGCCCAGGGTCATACAACTAGTAAGTGTCTGAGGCCAGATTTGAAATCAGGAAGATGAATCTTCCTGACTTCAGGCCTGGCACCTAGCTGCCCCCAGCCTGAGATTATATCTCCCCCAAAAGGGCAAAGCCTCTTATTGTTTATCTTGGCAAAGTAGTTGACAGTGATTTGTATGGTAGTTGTGTTACACTAAAGGGAAAAATAATAACAATCTAAACTTTTCATCCTGATAACAATGGTAATCTTTGCTCCCTTGCATGATCCCAACAAGTTATTGGTGGTATACTCCATGCACAGCAGGAAAATTTCCCCACCCCCAGTTCTTTCTCAGTTCTCTCACACAACTACCTTTGTAATTAGCTGCATCCAGAGAATAGACAGGTAGTTTGGTTCCATTATCTTTATTTTCCTGAATAAGGGAACATATGACATAGTTCCTGCACAATAGGAGGGTATAACTCAATGTAGGACACCAAGATAAAATGAATTCATGACACTTTGTAGAATACCCTACCCAGGACTAAAGGATTGCCTGCTTTTAACACAATGTTGGGTCATCATCCTATGGAGGGGGAAAAATAAGTTCTTTGGAAACACTGACTTAAAAAAAATAGTTTTAGATCTTAAACCAGTTTCATTTCACTAAGATTGACCCAACTTTACTCTCTAGCCTTTTATTCTCTTGTTTTCATGCACTAGCAAAAACTGGATCTAGTTCCCAGAGATGATCTTAAAAATGTTTCAAATGATTTTATTATAACTTGAAAATACGTTTGGATTCAGTTTACATTTTGATCCTCTTCTTTAGTTGTCTAAGAAAAAATGAAGGATTTGTTTTAATTCCTATTGGTAACAATTCCGTAACAAACCGTGATAGTTATTTTACAGCATTTTCCCCTCTGGGAAAAAGTGACAGTGGAGATCCATAATAGACCAATAATTCACTTCTGTAACTCTGAAATTATTCATTTGCCTCTTCGAAGTTAGGTATTAAGCAGCTAGGATTATGTTTGTCTATAATACCGAAGTGAATCATTTTTCAATTTTCATAAGAAGAGCTTCAATGAACATTGGAAAGTATGTTAAATCAGTTATTGAGTATGTATGTTGTAGTTCTTTACACCTCTACCTCTCTGTCATTCATTATAAGCTTTTTAAATGATCACCAGTAGCCTTTTCCTAGTGGGAGTCATTATTGTATAATAGAAAGATACTTGGGTTGAAAGAGGATTAGTAATGTTACTACTTGTTTTGCTACTTACTAGCTGTAAGACCTCTTGGGCCACATTTTTCTCACATACAAAATGAAAGGTTTATACCAAACAATCTGTAAGAAAACATTTTATTTCTAAAGCTATCATTTTATTGCTGGCACATATTTCTGCATTCTTATATTAGTTAGTAAACCTCAAAAGAAGCCTGAGTATATTTTGGAGATTTTCTCACTCTATTCAGTGCAGCAAGCATTTACTAAATGCCTACTATGTGTTCAAGCACTATGCTAAACAGTGGAGAGCTAAAGACAACAATGCAAAAAATACCTTCCCTCAAGGAATTTACTTTTTACTAGATAGTTACATTCTACTGATCACCATGAAGTTCCTGAGGCATCCTTCTCTTACGTGTGAAGCTTCCAAAAACACAACCCTAAGTTCATAGTGCTTCAGGGTCTGCATCCACTCAAAGCAGGAGTTCACAGGGCACCTGTGCTCTTCATCAATTCCTAAAAACCTTCCCAGCTTTCTCTGAAATATCCTCCATCATTTCCCATGGCACAGCAAAATTCAATCACATTCACGTATTATTAATACTACTAACTTATTAACTAACTATAATGCTACATAATTTATTAAGCAGTTCCTCAGTTGATGGGTATCCCCCCAGTTTCTAATTCTTTGTTTCTTTTTTATATCCTACAACTTTGGTAATTGTTTCAAATAGTTTTTTTTTTAGTTGCCTCTGTTTAATCCATTTTATTAACATGCTTTGTTGATTATAGATGTTACAGATTATTCCCAGTATGAGAGGTCTTTTGCAACAACGTAAAATAATTAAGTAAAATTAATAAGACAGTTACTTCTCTATTAAAAAATAACAAAAAATTCATTATTTTTCTTTCATCAATCCACTTATTCACTGGGTAAAAAGAAAAAAAGTAAAACAAGTCCTCTCTCCACAAAAAAACAAAACAAAACTGTGTGTGTATATATGTATGGGGGTGTGTATACATACATACATGTGTATATTTATATGTGCATGTACATGCATATGGTGATCTTCTAGGTTAAGGTAATTATCATATCTTTAAAAAGTAATGATTTTGCTTCCTTATGACTAATTATTATTAATAATTGATTATTCTATCAATTTGTTTATCTCGTCTTATTACAATATGTAGAATTTTAGGAGTATATTAAATAATAATGATGGTGACTGACTTTTTTTTCAGACAATTGGGGTTAAGTGACTTGCCTAGGGTCACACAGCTAGAAAGTGTCGAGCATCTTTCTGAGACTGGATTTTAACTCAGTTCCTCCTGACTTCAGGGCCCATGCTCTATTCCACTGTGCCACCCAGCTGCCCCTAGAAATACTTTCTTTACCTTTGATTTTATTAGAAAAGTCTCTAAATTTTCACCATTACAGACAATACTAATGATTTTAAATAGATGTGTCTTATCGTATAAAGGAGAAGCATAAGTACCTTATGCTTTCTAATATTATTTTGACAGGAACGTTATCGTGTTTTATTAAAAGCTTTTACCGCATCAATTCTTATAATCCCACAATTTGGAAGCTTTGTTACCAATATGATAAGTTGTGTTTACAGTTTTACTAATATTGAAACAACTCTACATTTGCAGTATAAATCCAGCCTAGTCATAGTGAATGATCTTTGTGAAATATTTCTGTAATCACCTTGCTAATGTTTTATTAAAAAATGTATAATATTCATTAAACATATTGCCCTATAGATTTCTTTCTCTGTTTTGACTCTCCATGATTTAATTAACAAGACCATAATTGTGTCACAGAAGAAATTAGGCAAAATAATTTATTTTCCTATTTTTTTCAAACAGTTTATATGACATGGGAATTGTTCTTTAAAAGTTTTATAAAATTTGATTGTAGATGTACTGGTACTGGTTTTTCTTTTCCCTTTGGGAGTTCAAATATATCTTATGTGATATAGTTTTCTAAAATTGGGTTGTCATCCATTTGCAGTTTGGTCAACCTTTCATAAAATTTATCTATTTCATACAGATTACCAGTTTTGCTGGAATAAAATTGAGAAAAATGTTCCCTATTTTATTTTTTCCCCCTTTGGAAGTGAATTCATCTTTTTTTCATTTTTGTTATTGCTAAATTATTTTAAATCATTAGCTAATAATTTACCTATTTTATTATAGTTCAAGATGCTTCTAATATGATTTTTTTGCTTTCAATTTTACTAAAATCATTAATTTGCAATATTTGTGTTTTGGTCTTTCATTGAAGGAGGATTAATTTTGTGGTTTTCTTGTTTTAGTTTTAAATGGTATATTCAAATCTTTGATATGCTCTTTTTTTCTCTCACTCTTGTTGATGAAAAAGTACTTAGAGATATAAAATTTTCCCTAAGTATTGCTTTGGCTGCATTCCAATTTTTTTTTGCAATTTTCTTATTATTTAGCTTTAACAAGATTATTTATTGATTGTATGATATTTTTCTTGTCCCATCCATTCTTTAGGAGTAAGTTATTTAATCCCCATTTAACTTTTAATCTTTGCTTCAATGAGGAAAATCATCTTATGTGAATGGAGTACATAAGAAATGGAGGGAATGGGCAAAACTTAAAACTTATTCTTATCTAAATTAATTCAAGGTTGAAAATATACATACCTATATTCCTGGGTACATAAATTCATATTACCCAACCAGGAAGTACAAGGGAATAAAAAGTAGAACTTAGCATGGGGGACTTCAAATTATCCAGCACAGACCTAGATAAATCTACCCATAAAATAATAAAGGAAGGAGTTGAAAAAATTAATAGAATTTTAGAAAAAAAAATTAGCTGTGATAGACCCTGGAAAATACTAATGTATTAGGATATAAAAAGTAAAAAGTTCAGAAAAGAATAAATAACAAATACATTTTTTCTGAACATAATGCATGAAAAATTACATTAAGTAAAAGGTCTTAAACTAAAAAAAATGGAAGTGATTGTTGAAAACTAAAAATACATTTAAGAAAGAAAAACAAATAAATAAAATGAGGAATAATAAAAAAGATCTTAGAACACAGATTAAGAATTACTCAGATACTAAATAATCTAGTGTTAAAGAATGACTCAAAGAATAAATCATAGAAACAATAATATTAAAAGTAATGGCAATGATTAGATAATATTACAAAATTTATGAGATGTAGGCAAAATAATACATAGGGGAAAATTCATGTCTAAATGCTTGCATCAAGGATATACATTATCATCATTATTATTCAATATCGTAGTAGAAATGTTAGTGAAAACAAGAAAATATATAAAATATAACAACAAATCAAAAAAATCAAAGGACTAAACATAAGCAATGAGGAAAATGAAACAATCATTTTCTGCAGATGATATTATACTTAGACAATCTTAGAGAGTCAACTAAAATATTACTGAAAACAAGAACAACTTCAGCAGAGTTATAGAATATAAAATAAAAACACATAAATATTCAGCATTTCTACCTATTTCAAACAAAATCCAACATTAATAGATGGGAAGTGAAATGTAATTTAAAATAACTGTAAAGAGTAGAAAATATTTGCAAGATACAAACAAGAACCTTATGAATATCATTGAAAAATAATTCACTCAATGAAGACAGAGCTAAATAATTGGAGAAACATTAAAAGCTCATAGCAAAGCCAACACAATGTAATAAAAATGACAATAGTACTTAACCATAAACAATTCATATTTCTTCAATTGTTTAGCTCTAACTTTATTTGTGTGAAAAGTTTATTATAATTGTGTTCATATAGTCCCTGGGTTTGTCCTAGCAGGTAAACTTGCAAGTATTTTAAATCATCTGTAGTTATTTTACTTGGAATTTCTCTTTCTCCTTCCACTGGATTTTTTTTAATAATGTATGTGTATATAGATATATATGTATGTATGTAAATGTTGATGATTTATTTATATTTCTCTTATATCCTGCAACTTTGTTAAATTTGTTAATTGTTTCAATGAGTTTTTAGTTGATTCTCTAGTATTCTCTAAGTTTATCTTGATATCATCAGTAAAAAGAAATAGTTTTGTTTCTTCATTGCCTATTTTACTTCCTTCAAATTATTTTTTTTCTTTTCATATAGTTACAGCTAACATTTTTAGTAAATATTTAAGAATAATGAGAATGGTGAACATCTTTGCTTCACACTGATCTTATTGGGAAGGCTTCTAGTTTATTCCCAGTAGTGATATTGCTTGCTGATGTTCATTTTAAGGAATACTCCATTTTCCCCTATGATTTCTAGTGTTTTTAACAGAAATGTCTTGGTTTTTTTTTGTCAAGTTTTTCCTGCATCTATTGAAATAGTCATGATTTTTGTTGTTTTTGTTATTGATATAGTCATTTATGCTGATAATTTCCTAACATTGAATCAGTCCTGAGTTCTTGGTATAAATCTTACTTGGACATAGTGTATGACCTTTGTGATATATTACTGTAATCTCCTAGTAATTTTATTTAAATATTTTGAATGAATATTCACTAGAGAAAGTGATCTGCAGTTTTCTTTCTCTGTTTTTGATCTTCCTAGTTTAGGTATCAGAACCATATTTGTATCATGAAAAGAATTTGGTAGGACTCTTTCTTTGACTGTTTTTTACCAAATAGTTTACATAAAGTTGGAATTAACTGTTCTTTAAGTGTTTAGTAGTATTCAATTGTGAATCCATCTGTTCTTTGGGATGTTTTTTTTGCTTAGGTAGCTATTTATGGCTTTTTCAATGTCTTTTTCTAAGATAGGGTTATTTAAGTGTTCTATTTCTGTTAATCTGTGCAATGTATTTTACTATAAATGTTAATCCATTTCACCTAGATTGTCAGATTTATTGAAAAACAAGTTAACAAAATAGCTCTTAGTAATTGTTTTAATTTCATCTTAAATGGTGATCCAGTCATTCTTTTTGTTATTGATACTTGTAAATGATACTTGTAATTTTCTGCTTTTTTTTTTACATAAAATGATCAAAGGTTCATTTATTTTATTTTTTTTCAAAAGCCAGATCCTAGTTTTATTTATTAGTTTAATTTTTTTCTTTCACTTTTATTAATCTCTTCTTTGATTTTCAAGGTTTTCATTTTAGTGTTTAATTTGAGATTTTTAATTTGTTCTCTTTCAAGTTTTTTTAATTGCATATACAAATAATTCATCTGTTCTTTCTTCATTTAAGTGATGGAAGCATTTATTGATATAAACTCTTCATTAAGTACTGCTTTGGGTGCAGCCCACAAATTTTTATATGTTATCTCATTGTTGTCATTCCCTTTAATGAAATTATTGATTATTTATTTTATTTGTTGATTGACTCACTCATTCTTTAGGATTAGATTTAGCTTCTAATAATTTTAATCTATGTTGCCATGGCCCTTTATTGAATTTAATTTTTATTGAATTACATTCTAAAGAGGGAAGAATTTAATATTTCTTATTTACTTCTTTGATTTTGAGGTTTATATGCCTTAATAAATGGTCACTTTTTGTGAAAATATTATGTACATTTGAGAAAAAGACATGTGGTTGCTCTTAAATTTACTCCAGAGGTCTTTTGTGCATACATTTTCTAAAATTCTATTAACCTCCTTAACTTCTTTCTTATTTATTTTATGGTTAGATCAATCTAGTTTTGTGAGGGAAAAGTTGAAGTCCCCAAGCAGTATAGTTTTGCTATTTTCTCCTATAATTCATTTAACTTTTCCCTTAAGAATCTGGATGCTATGTCATTTGCTGCATATATATTTAGCATTGATATTACTTCATTGTCTATGGTACCTTTTGGAAAAATGTAGTTTACCTGCTTGTCTCTATTAATTAGGTTATTTGCTTTTCCTTTGTCTGAAATCATGATCACAACCCCTGCCTTTTTTTTCTACCCCAGCTGAAGCCTAGTAGATTGTCTATTCTATTACCTTATTTTTACTCTGTGTGTATCTTAGTGTTTCCAGCCTGTTTCTTGTAAACAATTTATTATTGGATTTTGGTTTCTAATTAATTCCACTATCTGTTTCCATTTTATGGATGAGTTCATCCCACTCTATTCACTGTTATAATTATTGTTTATTTACCTCTAACCTAGTTTTCACCTATTTGTCCTTCTCTCTTTTCACTCTGTCCCTCAAATCAGTTTTGATTCTGACCACTTCCTTCCTTCATCCATCTCTTCTATCACCACCCTTCTCTTTTCCCCTTCCACTCTCATTTCTCTATTGGATAAGATAGATTATTATACCCTGTCGATTTTGTATGTTGTTCCGTCTTTGAGCCAATACTGATGAAAATGATGTTCAATCATTGCCAGACACTCACCTCCCCTCATTTTCACTTCCACTGTAAAAGGTCTTCTTGTAAGACTCTTCTATGTGAAGTAATTTTTTCCCCATTCTTCTCACTTCCTTCTTCTCTAAAAGCATCCTTCTTTCTCACCTTTATATTTTTAGATCATCTCCAAATAACTGACGCACACTTATGGTCCCTATGTAGATGCTTTCTAACTACCCTAATAATGATAAAGTTCCTAGGAGTTATATTTATCATCTTACCTTTTAGGAATGTAAAAACTTTAACCTTATTTAATATATTTTGATTTCTCCTTCATATTTTCCTTTTTATGCTTCTCTTGAGTCTCATGTTTGAATGTCAGATTTTCTATTTGGCCCTGCTCTTTTCGTCAGGAATGCTTGAAATCCCTCTGTTTCATTAAATTTCCATTTTTTCCCCTGAGGGATTTCATTGGGTAGGCTATTCTTGGTTGTTGTCATAGCTCCTTTGCCTTCTGGAATATTATATTACAAGCCTACCATCTTTTAATATGGAAGTGCCTAAATCTTGTGTTATCCTGCCTGTGATAATATGATATTTGAACTGCTTCTTTCTAGCTGTTTGCAATATTTTCTCCTTGACTTGAAATTTAGCTATAATATTTTTGAGAGGGGGGCAGAGCCAAGATGGCGGAGTAAAAGCAGTGACTTGCTTAAGCTCTCCCCCAAACCCCTCCAAATACCTATAAAAATGGCTCTAAACAAATTCTAAAACAGCAGAACCTACAAAAAGACAGAGCGAAACAAATTTCCACCCCAAGACAGACTGAATGGTTGATTGCACAGGTATATCGTGCCAGGCTGGGAGAGGAGCAGTTTGGCATGGGCACACAGGCTGCAGCGACCATGGAGCAGACCTCAGAGGACTGAATGGTGGGCAGCTGTGGCAGTTTCCAGACTTCTAAACACAGGAACACCAAAGACAACTTAGACGGTCAGTGAGAAAATTTTGTGACTGTGATGAGAGAAGGAGCTAGGTCTCAGCTGCAAGTCCTGAGCATGCCCATGGGACAGTGGCTGCCTCCTGAGCTTCAGGCCCACAGACAGAGTGGGGAATCGAGTGGCTGATCAGAGGGGGATTGCAGGAATCTCTCTGCTGGTACAGGATTCTCTTGCTTTGCCCGTGCTTGGATCTGGGTCACAGTTCTGGGTAGTGGTCCTCAGGTGAGGAGGATTGCTGATGTGGTCCACACCAGCTTGTAGTGGCTGTGGAGAGGAAACCCTCCTAACAGTTCCAAGACAGAAAAGAGTGCTCATAGACCAGAGCACAGGCCAGGAAAGGAGTAAACACCTTGCCCTTGATCAAAGCACCTTGGAAGAACTCAAAATTTAGAGGTCCCTAGAAGTATTTCTGAACACAGCTGCACAAAACCCCTGAAGCTTGGGACAGTATATTCTCTACTCTGGAAACAGACTCCTACCTTAACAAAGAGTTTTCAACTCAAGTAATTGGCCAGGATCATGAGCAAGCAGCGCAAAAAGAGTCAGACTATATTATCTTACTTTGATGACAAAGCAGATCAAAACATACAACCAGAAGAAGACAACAAAGCCAAAGCTCCTACATCCAAAGCCTCCAAGAAAAATATGAATTGGTCCCAGGCCGTAGAAGAGCTCAAAAAGGATTTTGAGAAGCAAGTAAGAGAAGTAAAGGAAAAACTGAGAGTGATGCTAAAGGACACCCAAAAAAATACTAAAGAAAATAACACCTTAAAAAAGAGCCTAACCCAAATGGCAAAGAGGTCCAAAAAGCCAATGAGGAAAAGAATGCCCTTAAAAGCAAACTTACCTAAATGGAAAAGGAAGTCCAAAAGCTTACTGAAGAAAATACTTCCTTAAAAATTAGAATGGAGAAATTGGAAGAGAGGGACAATTTGAGAAATCAAGGCACTGTAACATCAAAAGGAATGAAAAAATAGAAGAGAATGAGAAATATCTCATTGGAAAAACAACTGACCTGGAAAATAGATCCAGGAGAGACAACTTAAAAATTATTGAACCCTCTGAAAGCCATGATCAAAAAAAAAGAGCCTAGACATCATCTTTCAAGAAATGATCAAGGAAAACTGCCCTGATATCTGAGAACCAGAGGGCATAATAGAAATTGAAAGAATTCACTGATCTCTTCCTGAAAGAGATCCCCAAAGGAAAACTCCTAGGAATATTGTAGCCAAATTCCAGAGTTCCCAGGTCAAGGAGAAAATATTACAAACAGCCAGAAAGAAACAATTCAAGTATTGTGGAAACACAGTCAGGATAACACAAGATTTAGCAGCTTCTACATTAAGGGTCCAGAGGGCATGGAGTAAGATATTCCGGAGGGCAAATGAATTAGGACTACAACCTAGAATCACCTACCCAGCAAAACTGAGTATAATCCTTCAGGGTAAAAAATGGTCATTCAATGAAATAGAGGACTTTCAAGCATTCCTGTGGAAAAGATCAGAGTCAAATAGAAAATTTAACCTTCAAATACAAGACTCAGGTGAAACATGGAATAGGTAAATAGGAAAAAGAAATCATAAGAGACTTATTAAGATTGAATTGTTTATATTCCTGCAGGGAAAGATGATATTTGTAACTCATGAGTCCTTTATCAGTATTAGGGTAGTGGGAAGGAAAAAATTAAATGTTTGTATAGATAAATAGGGGACACAGGGTAAGTTGAAGATGAAGGGATATCTGGAAAATAAAATTAAGGGGTGGGAGAAGATTATACTGGAAGAAGGAGAAAGGGAGAAGTGGAATGAGGTAAAATATCTCACATGGAACAGACAAGAAAAGACTTTTATAGTGGAGGGGAAATGTGGGAAGGTGAGAGGGAATGAGTGAATCTTATTCTCATAGGATTTGGCTTAAGGAGGGAATAACATACACAATGGGGTATGGAAATCTATCTTATTCTACAGGAAAATAAGGGGGGAAGGGGACAAGAGAGCAGGGGGTTGATAGAGGGGTGGGCAGATTGAGGGAGGGGATAATCAAAAGCAAACACTTCTGAGGAGGGACAGGGTCAAAGGAGAGAATAGAATAAATAGGGGGTAGGATAGGATGAAGGGAAATATACTTAGCTTTTCACAACAGGACTACTACAGAAGTGTTTTGCATGACTACACATCTATAACCTGTATCGAGATGCTTGCCTTTTCAATGCGGGTGGATGGGGAGGGAGGAAGGGAGAAAATTTGTAACCCAAAGTTTTAAAAACACTTGTTGTAATATTTTTGAGAGTTTTGATTTTGGTGTCCCTTTTGAAAGGTGATTGATTGATTCTTTCAATTTTTATTTTATCAGAGTATTGATATACACTCCTGTTTTAGGAGTAAATTCATTCCATTCACATTCATAGTTTTGATTGCCACCACTTCCCATTATCCACTTTCCCTTTCTCTTTTCCCCTTCTCCTCCTACTTCATTGATGGGTAAGATATATTTCTACACTCAATTGAGTATGTGTATTTCTGTACACACACACACACACACACACACACACACACACACACACACACATTCTCTCTTTGAACCAATTCAGATTGTATTGCCCACACTACTTTTCCCTTTACTGTAAAAGCTCTTCCTTGTATGTCTCTTTTATGTGAGGCTATTTTCCCCATTCTTCCTTTCCCCTCTCCTTCTCCAAGTTTATCACTCTTTCTCATCCACATATTTTTTAAAAGTTTTCCTAACATAATTGACTCACTATTGTGTCTTCTGTTTATGTAGAGAACTTCTAACTACTCTAATAATGATAAAGTTCTTAGGAGTTATGTGTATTATGTTTTCATTAGCAAACATAAACAATTTAACTTTATTGAGTGCATTATGATTTTTCTTTCATGTTTGTTTACCTTTTTATGCTTCTCTTGAGTCCTCTAGAAGAAAAAATAATTTTCTTTTAGCTCTGGTCTTTATTATCAGGAATGATTAAAAGTCCTCTATTTCATTAAATGTTATTTTCCCCTGTAAGTTTATACTCAAGTTTTTTGTTTGTTTTTTGTTTTTGGGGTGTGTGTGTGTGTGTTGGAGGGAGTATTCTTGGTTGTAAACCTATCTCCTTTGTCTTTCAGAATATCATATTCCAAATGCTTTATTCATTCAATGTGGTAGCTCCTAAATCTTGCCTATACCTGACTGTGGTTCCATGATATTTTAAGAATTTCTGTCTAGCTGACGGAAGTATTTTTCTTTTACCTGGGACTTCAAGAATTTAAAATATTAATTTTAATAATAACCCTGGAAGTTTTCATTTTGGATTGTCTTTCAATTGGTGATCAGTGGATTCTCTCCATTTCTATTTTACACTCTGATTCCAGGATATTAAGAAAGCTTCCCTTTTCTTGAAATAGCATGGCTGGTCTCTTTTCTTTTATTGTCACTTTGAGGCTATTCAGTATTTCCTAAGTTATGTCTCCTCGATCTATTTTCCAGGCAGTTTTTTTTTTCGATGAGATGATTCACATTTTCTTCTATTTTTTCATTATTTTGACTTTTTTTCATTTTTTTCCTGATGTCTCATGGAATCATTAGCTTCCATTTTCCAATTTCTCATTTTTAAGCAATTACTTTCTTCGATGAGCTTTTATACCTCTTTTTCCAATAGATTAATTCTGTTATTTTTTGTTTTTTTGTTTTTCTTTTCAGCCATTATTTTCTTCTACATTTTGTATCTCTTTTACCAAGCCATTAATTGTCTTTTTATAATTTTCTTGCATGGTTCTCATTTATTTTCCAAACTTTTCCTCTACTACTCTTATTTGATTATTTAAAAATAATTTCTGGCTCTTTCAGGAATTTTTATTTGGCTTGTGTCAAATTCATTTTCTTTCCTTTGAGTCTTTGCATATAAATGTTTTGATTTCTTCTTCTGAGTTTCTGTCTCAATCTTGCCTGCCACCATGGCACCTGTTCATGTTTTTTTTTTTTTTTTAATGTTGCTTGCTTGTTTTTTCCAGTCTATTTCTTGACTTTAAATTTCATTTTAAAGTTGGGCTCTGTTCCTGGGGTTGGGGTGGGTAAGCACTATTCCAAGCTTCAGACTTTTTTGCACTGTTGTTTTAAGAGCTAGTTCTAGGATTGGAAATTGTCTGTGTACCCAAAGCAGCGTGATCTAGGAAGAAATGTACCCACTGCTCTTTTGTGACCAAAAGCAATATTGTTTCTTGGGATCCCTTATCTCTTGAGATCAAAAGGATACTGGTCCTCAGAGTCCCTGCTCCCTTGAAAACAGCAGTGATACTGCTCCTCAGGGCTTCCACTTCCTTCGGACAGCAAGTACTCCTCTCTGCCCTGGAACTATGACCCAGAGGTGAGGCTAGGCAATGGAGTTGCCAAACAGTGCCTATCCTCCACCTAGTGCCAACACAGAGGTCTCCTGTCATCTCTGTCTATTCAGTTACCTGATCCTCTTACCATCTCATGCACAAAAACTTCCAAAGCTGCTGTTGCTGCAGCTTTTACTGCCTCCAGGGCCCTCAGCTGGTGCTGTAACCATGTAGGCTCTGGTCAGCCACAATTGGTGTCACAGACCCTCCATCTGACTTCCTAAGTGTTCCAAGATAGAAAAATGCCTCACCCCAACTTCCTGTTGATTCTGCCACTTACAGAATTTCTTTTGAGGCATTATCCCAAAGTTGTGTGGAGGGGAAAGTTGGGAGAGCTTAGCTGCTTTGTCTACTCTGCCGTCTTGCCTCCACCCCTGTAGTGAGTCTCTAATTACTTTTTGAAAGAAGGTATAGGAAAAGTTGCAAAATCAGGAAATTTTGGGAGTGGGAGGTTTACATTACTCATATAGGGATCATCTCCCTTAAGACTACCAATGAAGAGGATCTCAATACCTCCTGAAACATCCATTTCAATTCTAAGTTAGCTCTAATTGTTTGGAAACTTTGATTTGCTTTGTTTTGTTTTCCTCCTAATATCCAGTCTAAATTTGCCTCTTTGAAAGATTCACTTATTACTCCTATTTTTTCCCCTGTGAAGCCATAGTGTACAATTGCAATCCTTCTCCCATTTAACAGCTTCTCAGATAGGTTAAAAACAATTGCAACCCCCTAATCTTCTCTGATTTAAGTAAACATCTCACTTCTTTTAAATAGCACTTTCCATTCATTTTTGCAAACTATGCTTTTTCTATTTTGTTCATTCTCCTCCTTTTCTCACTAAAAATTGAACATTGAGACCCAAAGTTAGAATATATATGCTACTTTATCTTGCCAGAAACAGATTTTCATGTCACTTCCCAGCCATTAACATGCTGTTGTATATCTAACCCTCTCTCCCTTCACCATTTCTGTCTCCCCTTTATAGATTGTATCCTCCATTAGATTTTAAACTCCTTGAAAGGATTTTCTCACTTGTTTGTATTCAAACCTCTAAAATTTAGGGCTGTGACTGATTTGAAGCAAACGCTGAAGTTATTCATTGATTCACCAATCTGTCCATCCTTCCATTCATTCAAATGATTTCCATATGCCATCAACTGAAGCTTCTCCACCACAGACTGCTGTCCTCTACATAGTGTACATCTTACCATTGTCCTTTCTCAATTGCTTCCTCAAGAACTGAACACAAGGCTTTAGATGCAAACTGTCTGTAAGGCTTTATCAGGTGCTTACTATGAGCCAGACATGTGCTAAGAAAACAAAGAAAAATACATACAACATCCATGCCCTTAAGAAGCCCAGATTATATTCGGGCAAACAGCAAGTAAGAATATGTACACTGCAAATGAAGATAATTTTCAAGAAATGGCATTGGGGGAGAGCTGAAAAAAAATGGTTTTAGCTTACTCTTAAAACAAGCTATGGCAACCAAGAGGTGGAGATGAGGAAACGAGTATACTGCCCACGGGATGGCCTGCAAAAATACATGGAGTCTCATGATCCAGGAACAAGAAGGACAGAGTGATGTACAGAGAGATTGAAACCTCTTTTTACCTGAAAGTTCCATATATTTTAATAGTTTTTGTTTGTTAATATGGTTGTTTTTTTTTTTGAGGAAGAGGGAATGCCACATCATACCCCCAACTCATATTGTGCTTGCTGTACAGTAAAGAACCCAGATCTTTGTCAGACTATTTGTGTGTTTATATATATATACATATATATATATATATATATATATATATACGTATACACCATGTAGCTCACTCTCTTTGCCTTAGGCCAATTGGGATATATATAGATAGATATAGATATAGATATAGATATAGATATAGATATAGATATAGATATAGATATAGATATAGATATAGATAAAGATATAGATAGAGATATGGATATAGATATAGATATAGATATGGATATGGATATAGATATAGATACAGATATGTGTGTATGTAGGTATATATATGTATATATGTATGTATATGTGTAAAATAAATCATATATATGTATATACATATACATGCATATATGCATATATGCATATATATACAAGCATATATATGTGTGTTTGTGTGTGTATGTGTGTGTATATATATATATATATATATATATGTATATACACATCTAGTTTACCATAGACACATGGACCAGACTTGTAGTACCTAAAAACAACAATAATGTGGAATTTTTAAAGAATACTCCCTTATATGGAACCTTATGGTTAGTCTCCATCTAGATCCAATAGTTTGGATTATGCTATATCACAGCTTTAGAACTGAAAAGTCTAGCTCACACAGTTAAACTCTTATTTTATTGGGGTGGGTAGGGGAACAAGAAAGCAAAATAAGGGCAAAAGAAATTAAATAATTTCTCCAGTGTTACACAGCAACACAAGATGATGTGAATTTAGTTTCTTGGATTCCAAATACAACATAGTTTTCATTATAAATTCCTAGTTTGATTTGGCTTTTCCAGAAAGACTCCAAGCATCTCCTCCACATATGTCCCATAGTGTTTAACACACAACCCATAAAGTATTCATTCTAGTTGTGGTAATTCTTGAGGATTCCCAGTTGAAAAATGCAAATACCCCTCAGAAAAGCAATACATTGAGCAACTGAAACATTACATTCATCTCTAGAAAGATTGTGGTGATATTAATGTTCTTGTGTATCTATGGAAAAATAAAGTTTGATATTGTTTGGAAACTGTCCTTAACTCAACTTTTGTTAAGCACATATTGTATTGCAGCTCCATTAGGGCATTTATAGAAGCTAGTTGTTTCACATAGACACGTGCACACAATCCTAAATTAATATGGACAGAAAAATGAATCATGCATTGGATAACTAATAATCCTAAACTCATGAAGTAACAGGTCCCTTATTCTTTCCATTAGCTCTCCAGTTCAGAGTTAGTCTGATAAAGATGAAGAAACCAATCAGACAGCTCCCACGGACACTTCAGTCCCACATAACAAGTTGGGAATTTATCCTTTATTATGTTGAGTCTGCTATTCAAAAACATCCCCTGAATCTTTCTGTTTTTAATTGCACAAGGGATACGTTTTTTGTGCAATGATAGCTTTTCTGGAAAGGAAGTTATAACACAGACGATGTGAAAATTTACAAGGTGCTAATGAGCTTTCTTCAAACACCACAAATTATTTAAGTAACTTAATTCTGTTGTTATTTTTACAGTGTCAGAGGAGCTTTCACACTAGCATGAGGCAACAACATAATTTATTTCTCTGTTTTCAAACTTTTCCACTTAAATTGAAAACATAAGCATAATGTCAGAGAGAATGACGTTAATTTATTTCTATCAAATATTCTTATATGAAAAGTGTATTTTCTTATTCAAGGTGAAATATGAAACATAATGAGATCAGTGCTTTTAATCTCAGACATTTAAGCTTTTCACTACAGCCTTGGCCCAAATGAACCATTTAGAAATGCTTATGTTCCCATTGATTTTTTTCCAATATGAAATATTCTTACACTGCTATTCTGCTCTGAAACATAAAGATATGAAGGTAATATTGGCTACTTGAAGACAACACCAACAAAGCGTCAGCTCTGAAAGGTTTGTCCAAGTTGCATACGTACTTTGTGAACAACTATGTCTGTTGTCCGAGAACCAATGTATTTAAGCTTTGATTGGCCTGTCACTAAAATATTTTCCACCAGATTTTTTTTCCAAGAGAATATCCTGAAACGTGATTAATTAGCACTCTGAAGGGAAGAAATCTGATACAGTGAAAGGTTTCTACCCTCCTTGATTGCTCCTGACCAGCAGGAACTAGTCCAAATGTGAATGAGGATGCATCTTTGAAGGCTTTGTGGGGAAAACAGGGTCTACTTCAAATTTGAGTGGTGCTAGAAGACCAGCTCTTCTTCTGTATCATTTGTAGTCCATAGGATCCTAGAAAAATTTGTTTGCCTTATGACACAGTTGAACCCATAAGGTTGAACCAGAACCAATTTCATTGTTGTCATGCCAGTTAACGAGTGATGATGGGATCACTGGTGCTGCCTGTTCAAATCTCTCTGAACTGAGACACGAAGCTGTAACTCTATCCTTGACCAGACTTTGAAAACCTGAATTGAGCAAATACTTGAGCAAGTGTAAACAATTTTTTTCTTTTATTCTTTCTAATGTTGGATATTCAGAATTATCACAGTCCTGTCTGCTAAGTTATCTGTATAATCAAGGGAAGTCAATGGAGCTCCACCTTCTATGATGGTCTCAAAATCTAGGAAAAATTTAGAAAAAACAGAACAAGTTTTGTATTAAGCACAATGCACAAATTTCAAATTTTGAAGAAATCTTAAAACTCTCTAGTCTAAACCATGCCTGAAGAGAAAAAAATATAATATCCCTCATAAATGTCATCAGGGATTACTGGAAAGCTTCATATCTGAAACCTTCTGGCAAAATTACTAAATCTACTATATCCCAAGGCAATCTATTCCACTTTAAAAGAGCTCTAAAAGTGAAGACATCTCTTCTTATTCCCAGTTTAAATCCCCTCTAAAATTTTCAGCAGTTATTCCTAATTTTTCTATCAAGGGTCAAGATGAATCCTTTGTCAGGTTGAGAGTCTTTTAGGCACTTGGAAAAAGTGATAGGACTAGACTTAGAAAGATGAGTCCTATCCTTGTACCATCTACCCTAGAGAGATGTTTTGAGCCAAACATTTTTGAAATTTAAAAGCAATGTAAAATTGCTAATATTATTATCATCAGTGATGTAAAATGGTTTTCAACCTATGGGCTTAGATCCCAGAGTAGCTATGGTATTATATTACAAATGAATTTACAAATTCTTAAATAAGCAAAAATATTGTGTATGGAATGAATACACAATATTCTTGCGTACATTTATATAACCATTTTAAAATGTATCTAGATACTATTGTGATTAGCTATATTGATTTAAAAACATACTAAATTCAGAGGCGGATAGGTGGTGTAGTGGATAGAGCACCAGCCCTGAAGTGAAGAGGAACTGAGTTCAAATTTGACTTCAGACACATAACACTTATTGGTTGTGTGACTCTGAGCAAGTCACTTAACCCCAATTGCCTTGCCCAAAAAAATGAAAAAAATACTAAGTTCAGAGTAGCTTTTTTACTGTATTTTCTCAATGGAATGAATGAATAATATAACTGTGTGGAGCAGAAAACATTGATTTAAAATTGATAAAAACTGAAACCTTATAAAATAATTGGCAAGTACAGATAAAGCACATCCCTTCCTTGTTACTGCTACTGCTACCTGCAGAAGTTGTTCTGGCACCATAGTTTGCAATAGCATTCTAGCAATTATACCATTTTTTTTTCTATCTACTAAAGATATAGTCACAAGGGTGATGAACAGAAGACATTTCTTTTTACAGGTTAATCACTAGTTTCTTCAACTAATCCCTTGTAGTCTGTGGCACAGACCCTCCTTTATGCACACTTCAGCTTACCAAAATCCTTACTAAAACATTGTAGTCCCACTTGAATACAGGGCTCTAGATGAAATCTATCCAGGACAGAATGAAGTGGGATTATCATTTCCCTCACTCTGAGCACTATCCCTCATTTATTGACATCCAGTATCTAGTCAGCATTTTGGTCTGCTTTGTTTGACTATTGGTAAGTATTGAATTAGCAGCACCCAAAATTCCTCAGATCTTTTTGATACAAATGTCACCTCAGCAAGCCTCTTCCATTGTTTACATGCTTACAGTTTATTTCCTCAAAAGTATCAGTCAGTCAATTAGCATTTATTAAGTGCCTACTATGCGTTTGGCAGAGTGCCAAGATCCGTAAGGTGTGGCCAGATTGAAAGAAGTCCATTGTCCTATAGGATATTGTTTATATGACTCATGCAGAGCCCTATCTTTGCTTATGATTTTGAACATCTACTCTATTTCATAAGTGTCAAACTTGAGTAAAGCACGTTTACATTTGATTTGGAGGTGTTGTGAACAGTACTTGGCTTGTAGTTCCAAAGCCACATTTATGAACATATGTGCCGTGTATACTTCAGTTCAGGTTTTTGGACATGGCCCTCAATGTAGCACTTTGCCTTGATACTGCTGTTCTGAGAACAGATGGCAATCCCTGCATTGATACATAGCTAAGGGAATTTTTCAGAAACATTTACAGTCATGAATACACAAATTTTAAAACATATATAATATGTTACATGTTATAAATATTGCATGTTACGTATAATATACATGATATATGTATAAAAACAGTATATATGAATATATACAGATGTATATTTTAATACATGCAAATGAGATACATGCATTGATAATACTGATGACAATTTAATTTTAAAAATTTCCAGGGTCCCATAATCCTCTTTTTTTACAATTTTCATCTTCAAGGTCAATTTGGTAGTACTGGTAAGCCATGTCTGTCATCTTACATTTGTGTGGGGAAATTGGAATTTTTGACTTACTGTACTTTAAAAAATTTATACAGAGATAGTTACTCTGACTTCAATAATCTTATGATCTCATAGACAGGGGGCCCTCTACAGCAATATAGATCCCAAAACAGCCATCTTTTCATGCTACGCAATTTTTTTGCCTAAATCATCCCATAAATCTTTCATAGGAAATTCTCTACCCAATATATTGGTATCCTTTCTCCAGGTCTTTTGACACCCAATGAACCAATTGAATATAGATTACAGATGTAGTGTAGACCAATAGTCAATCTTTTTTTTTTTTTAACAGATGATGCTGAAGCATTTTTAAAATCCAGGGAGATAAAAAAAATCATCCATGGTCACAGAAACACTAACAATCAGAGATAGAATTTAAACCCAGCCTCTCTAACTCCACATAGATTATCCTACATCTTTACTACATTATCTACTCACTGTCTTTTCCCACTTAACAGAATGTCTCTGTTGATATTTTCACCCTTTTCCCTGTGAAATTCTATGATGCCAAATGGTGCAGCCTACTCACACATGTTATTATCATTCTCCATCACTTTTTAGGAAACTCATACCATAATTCTTCAGATTTGTCCATTCAATGTCTCTCAGTCATACAAAATAATGATTTCTAAAATATGAGCTTTAATATATATTAGTTCATTGGTTGGCATCCTTCATTCTCAAAGAGGACCAAAATAATATCACTATGCTGGAGTCAAGGCACAGTGTGTCTGACTCTGGCTGATTAGACCACCATGAGTTCAGAAGGCTCTACCACAGGTCAGGCACAAATAGTCTACATGAACACTTGGAGTAGAGATGTCTCTAAATTTGTGTCTCCTATGTTTCTTTTGAACTAATACAATTCTGCTTTGCTCATAAAGCATAATGCCTTTTTTGATGTGGCCATGCCATACTTCTCAGACCTCTGCCTGTGTTTCCCATGTCATGTAATCAATTCAACAGTTTTTTCAGAGAGACCTAGAGAGTGTCCTAATATCACTTCTTCTGACCTCTCTGTGAACACTTATTTTGTGTGAGTTATCCATAAAAAAGTCTTTTAGAAAAATGCATATTTGGTGTTTAAACAGCAAACACCTCTCCTCTCCTTTCCTCTCCTTTCCTCTCCTTTCTTCTCCTCTCCCTATGTGGGATATTATGCATTAACTTGCCCAAAGGAAGGTAAATTTTGATGGGTAAAACCTACCTTGATATCTTGGGGTTTACTGGCTACACTTCTTTCTTAAAGACTATGCATAAAAAATAATTTACTTTGCCTCTCATTGATTGGACAACAGTAGGTCCCTGCCCAAACACCACTCAAAGTTTATTTTTTAGGCCCTGATGATTCAGAGTGAATGCAAATAGTAATTGTTTTTATTTTGGCCAGAAACCCTAAGGCTCTTCCCCTCCCAGTTTAATTTTTTTTAAGCCCATCCTTTGAGTCAATTACTAAACAGGCGTGATCATTGAATGGGCATTGCCTCTGTCAAAGTGAGAACTCTGAAAGACTTTAGCTTAAAAATTCCAAGGTCTCCCACTGCATCCTAGGCCATCTACAGTTGTCCTGATCCTACAGATCTTTCCACTGGAACCAGATGGCTCTTGAGGAGAAAGTGAGACTGGTGACTTTGCCCAGCCCTTTCAAACTCAAATCTAATTTAATTCCAAGACATGGCATTATCTTCCTGATGTCATGGTCCTCTTTGAGAACAAAGGACAAACCACACAACCACACAATATTTGGTGTTCAAACAATGTGGCCAGTCCATCAGACTTGCACTTCAATAGTGTCTGAATGCTTGGTACTTAGGTTTGAGAAAGTAGCTGGTAATTTATCTTGCCAGGTGATCATCAGAATCTTCCTAAGACAATTCAAATGTTAAGTGAGTCAGTTTCCTGACATGGTGCTAGTATACTGTCCAAGTTTCACAGGCATACAAATTGAGCTTAGCACAATGACTCCGTAGACCTTCAATCTGGAAGGCAGTTTTCTCTCCCACACTTTCCTTTGGAGCTTCCCAAACACTAAAGCTAGCTCTGGTAGTGCAAATGTCAACCTAATCATCTACACGTACAACCCTGGAAAGTATACTGCCAAGATAAGTGAACTTAACCGCAGTATTCAAAATTTCTCCATTTGCTATAACTGATGGTTCTGCACACATTGTGATGTGGTGCTGGCTCTGGTGGAGAATTTCTATTTTCTTGGTGTTTTGTTAGGCCAAAAATTAGCATAACTATAAGAGAATAGAGCCATACTTTATTGCATCTTCGCCTCAGAGGCTGCAGTGAGTGCACAATCATCTGCGAACAAAAAATCATGCACCAACTCTCCCTGCACTTTAGTCTTCACATATTCTTTTCAAGTTAAATTATTTACCATCAATGCTGTAACTGACCTTGATGCCATTTTCGTCCTCTTTGAAGGCATCTAACCACATTGCTGAAAATATATGAAAAGCATGGGAGCAAGCACAAAGCCCTACATCGCTCCATTGGTGACTGGGAAAGCACGAGTGCTTAGTCCATTATCCAGAACCCATGCAAGCATGCCATCATGAAACTGATGTACAATACTGTTAAATTTCACTAGACAACCAAATTTTGCCATAATTTCCCACAAGCTTTCACAACTGACAATAGCAAAAACCTTGTTCAGACTAACAAACATTGTGTACAGACCTCTGTCCTGCTATTTTGTTCTGTTTTTATGTTTAATAACTTGTATTAACATGTTCTCAATAACAAACAAAAATTACCTTCTAAAAGCTTTTCATAGCAGATAGATGTTATATGCCTGTACATACACAAGCACACATATAAAAATCAATTTAAACAAATGAAACATCTTTAATGTTCAACAATAGAGGTTAAATAAATTGTGACACATTTAAGCAATTGAACAGATATAGGAACAAGACTGTAGATTCCACTGATATAGAGAACTTCTAGATGAGGATACCCCCTCTACCATGTTGTTGCCTTTAGTAGCCCAAAGAACTGAGAGGCTAAATAAACCTGACCAAGATTACACAGGTTGTATGTAGGAATAAGACCTGAAATTGTATCTTCATGCCTTTGCATCAAGATCAGTAGATACAACAACATGATGCCTCTCCATCTTACTGAAATTAAGAACAAGAAGTATGATCACGGAATAACATGCATAAAAATAAACTGTATGTATAAAAAGAGGACTAAACAAATAATAAGTATTGAAAATATTTAATATGAATCTTAATAATTAATTACTTCTTAGTTATTTAAATTGATACTTAAAGTGAGGTTTCTAGTAGATTATTAATGAAATTCAATTAATTTCTCCGCCTCAAGCCTTTAATGGCAATATGAAGTTAAAATGTGTAGGAATAAAAGTTTTGATTTGATGGTAAGACTGTTTGGAGATTAACCTCTCATTTTAGCATTAATATACCATTTTATTTGGGTACAGGTGGGGAGTGAGGTGGAAAAGTGGAATAAAACTTAATACCCTGACATATATTAGCAAGAATTCCAGAAAACAACTGGAGAAAAGGCCCAATGGCATATCCTAAATACAAATGTATCTCCTGTTGGCTATATGCTTCATTCTTCAGCCAACTTTTAAAATACAAAGTAAATATCGAACATCTGCTCAGATTTAGAACTTGAAGTGTGGGAAGCTCTCCAAGAAAGACATATTGTTTATATCTATTTTAACATGATAACAAGTGCTATAGGCATTACAAATAACCTCATTCCCCCAATAATGTGATGTAATAAGATATAAGGGCCATGTACCAAAAACAATGAGATGTTAGGCATTCCCTTTACATACTCTAAGCAGTCAAACTTAAAGGTCATTAAGTACCTGTTCCTTTTAGATAATGAGTGACAATTTCATATTTACAAAAGAAATTGTTAGGAAAAGCATGTGATATTTCCAAAACAATGGCTCTACCCATATGTCCTTTTATCTATCCAGTGACTGATAAGTGTGAACAAGCCTGGCTGATAGTTTCAATGTAGAATAGCCAACACTGTTAGCTATGCTACTACAGTGAGTGGAGGCAACCAGCTCTTGGGACAACAACTACTACTGTTACTACTATACTACTACTACTACTACTACAATTACTACCATCACTACTACCACTACTACCACTACTACTACTACTACTACTACTACTACTACCACCACCACCACCACCACTACTACTACTACTACTACTAGTACTTCTTCTCTTCTTCTTCTTCCTCCTTGTCCTCCTCCTCCTCCTCCTCTTCCTCCAGATCCTTCTCTTTCATCTACTTCTCTGCCTTCTCCTTCTTTTCCTCCTTCTTCTTTTACTTCTTCCTCCTCTTCTTCTTCCTCCTTCTTTTCAATTTTATTGCTACAATTTTATTTGATTGTCATAGGACTTAAAGGGACAGATGAATAAAAGAGGGACACAGACATATCCAGGACAGTATGCCTCAGGCATTCAGGGGCTCAGGTTAGTTTTTAATGGTGTTCCAAGACTTCACAGCAAACTAAATACCCCTTTCTGGCAATGACAATGTCCAGAGGGCAATGCAGGGAGAGAAACAGAATGTCAGATCTGACACATTCCCAGAAAAGGGCTTTGGACTGCTCATTTCTAGTTGATCTTCACATGCCTAGAGAAGGCTTTTGTTAAAGTTAATCAAATTTAAGTTCAGGATGATGCCAAAGGAACAGCAGATACTAAAGTAGGTACAACGTTTCACTACAAAGCTGCAGAAGGCCAAACACAAAGTTTAAGGGATGTGGCTGGAAAACCAAATCAAAGCTCATCTAATTAAAAGGGTTTGCCCAGTGGCAACGTCTCCAGTTTCCCTTGTCCCTACTGATGAGTTCTGCAAAGATACTTCCTCTTTTGTGATCCAGAGACGACTTCTGGAAATGGTAGGTGAGGCCAGAAATTACCGCCCTGATGGTGGTGAAGAGAATATTCCTACCAGTGCTGGATACTCATTACCAACCCCACTCTGGTGGGCGGAGAAAGAAAACATATTTACCTTGTTAAGATTCAAAGGAATTCCTACCCTCCTGTCTGTCTTTCCTGACCTCTGAAAGGGGCTATGGAAAAGACACTTCTGACATTTCATTTTGTGACCTTGCTGCCCGAAGAAACCTCCCAGAAGGCAGCTCTGGCACTGGCTGGCAACAGAGAAGTGGTGCCCCTCTGCATGGCCTTGAGACCAGGGCTAAGTAGGGGATGAGTCTGTGTTTATCCCATTAGCTGGAAAAGATCTGACCTACTGCCATAGGTTTCGGGGGGGAGGCAGACAAGGCTGGGAGACAAAGACATCTGAGGAAGATAATCCATAATAATAATCCAGATAATCCAAGTGTGAATTCAAGTGTTTGAAACCACCCTTCCCTGCAATTGCTTTAGCTATTTTCATCAACCTGAGGAGCATCCAACAAGGTTGGAAGGGTCCACAAGGCCCTTTCCTGAGTCTGCTGGTCAGGACTGGCTAAAGGAACAGAGTGACTGCTTAGTGAGAAAGAAGGGTTCAGTGGCCCTCCTTCTCTGGTCATTTGGGAAGTATCTGCACATGAATGACTGATTTTGAACTGTTTTCTTACATACCTTGGAAAAGCTTCTAACACAGTGCAGTAAAGTAGGGGAGGGATTTTTTTTTTTAATATCCTACTCTCACCCCCATTTTTCTTATTGTCTTGTAACAGAAGCCTAATGCAGCTAACAGCTATGTAATCTAGTCAGGTCAGAGAAAAGAGTCAAGGGTCCAGAGCCTGGAGGCAGGATCTTGCTCAGAAAATGTAAAGCCCCAGAGACAAAATAATTACGGCCCTGGGACGCGAGTTCTAATAATTTCCCAAAAGTGCGTATCAGTAACTTGAGGCAAGATATCAGCTGAGCCTAATGCTGCAGGCCTTGATAACTACTGCCAAAAAGTGAAACAACATCTATCTGAGCAGTATCTGTCAGGGTCCGGGGAAGCAGTGTCCAGTATAGACACTGAGACAAAGGATGTTAGGAACTACTGAGGCATCAGAAACCCTGCAGCCATGTAGCATAAGAAGCATGAGTTGACCCTTCTCACATGTGCTGCATCCACATATGATGCTTATACACAGGCTTCTCAACTAGTGAATTTTGTTTGTAACTCTTCTAGGGTATGTTGTATGTATTTCTGCCAAATATGTGGAGGAGATTTCCTACTGTTGTTACTATGACATTTCAGTATGTGCTTTTGCTTTAAGTTAATTGTGTTCTTTGGCTGTCTATTAGAGATAAACCCATCTGTGGGTGTTCTTGCTATAGTTACAGGTGTATGGCCCCACAGATTCCTTTGAATCTGGGGTAGTTGTCTGAAAAGGAACTTATCCTAAAAATTTTGGGAGTATGCTACAGGGCTGCTATAAAGAATTTTTCTTAAAGCAATTGGAGTTAAGTAATTTGCCCAGGGTCACACGGCTAGTGTCAAGTGTTTGATCTGAGGCCGGATTTGAACTCAGGTCCTCCTGACTTCAGCGCCAGTGCACCATCCACTGCGCCACCTAGCTGCCCCAAGTAAAGAAATTTTATTCTAAAGAAGGAGATCTTAAGTATGAGCAATTAAGCATTGAAGGGAGAAATATAAACACAGATTCACTAAGTTAATAAAGATGCATGCTCAAGATCACATAAACAGAGCTATATATGAAAGCAAGTACTTTATAATATAATTAACACTGCCATGTGGTTAGAATTCTATATGATCTTTCTCCTGTCCAGCTGTCAGGTGGCATGGTCAGTTAGATTGGTTAATAAAATTGGATTCAAGAAGAACTAGATTAAAATCCTATTTATCTCTGACACTTAATAAATGAGTAACTATAAAGATACCATTAAGCCACCTTAAGTCTCAGTTTCCTCACCTGTCAATTGGGCTGATAATAACTACAGCACCTCCCTCACAGGATTGTTAGAAGGCTCAAATGAGTTAATGTATATAAAATGCTATATAAATGACTGCTATTATTTCCTAAAACCAAAGAGACTAACTGTATTAAACAATAGAAAGGGGAGGAAAACTGTCCCGAACCTTTAGCTGATTTCTGTTGGCTGATTCTTAATGCTCATTTTTTTTTAAATCGGGTCTTTGACAGCTTTTGGTTTCTGCTCTGGACTCACTGTGATCCAGATATACAAGACAATGCTTGCTATAACTAAAAATTTAGATCAACCAATGGTGTCACAAAAACTTTATTTGAACATATGCATAACCATCTAATCTATTTCATTTACTCTAGGATTTTTCAATTCTGTAGGTGGCTATAGCTTAAAGATTTTGCTCCTAATAAAATTTATTTCTTCTACTTCCACAGCAGTCTTACTTAGAGCAATGCAATTCATGCTTCTACAACCTAGGTAGCTATGAAAGATGTATAATTAGAGCATTTATTCTTTTGGTTCATTCAGATTGGGCTTTTATTGTTTCCTTGCTTCCTCCTGACACCTGACCCTATGGCATAACATTAAAGAGCCTAAATTACCAAGATACACTTTGCATCTGAGGGCTTGGACTCTTTTAATGTTGATGTCATCTACACCAGCTGCTCACCCTGTATTTTCACTGCTCTTATTTCCTCACTCTCTGGCTGAATCATGTCTAAGTCTTTTAAATCTTCATTAGTTGGCCTCTCTGTCATGAGGTGCAATATGGAGAATAATAACTGCTCATCAGCAGTTTTGCTCCAGGGAGGCATTTTACTTAAGACTCTTTTCTCCTATTATAAATGACCTAAAGAGAGATTGGTATTAAACAGGGTCCTTATCATCTTAGCACAAAGACCTACCTAAGGTATAGGGAGGCATCAGGGTATAACCTTGTCAGAAGAGCTGTTATCATTTCTCTTCTTCTGTTTTTGTTACATTAGAGAAACATTATGAATGTTTCTAGTATATGATTGACTTTTCGGAAGAAAAATAAAAGGAAAGAAAGAAAGGAGGGAGAGAAGAAGCAAGAGAGGCATAAATGGAAGAGAGAGGAACTGAGGGAGAAATGAAGGGAAAAAGGGAAGGAAAGGATGAAGGCAAGAAGAGAGAAAGAGAGGGAAAAGGGAAGAAAAGAAAACATTTGCATTCATGAGAATTCACAGGGCAATTGATCCACCTTTGCTGAAGGGGTGGTACATTCTAGAGAAGAGATGGGAGGCGGCATGCATCAGCCAAATCAAACCACCACCACTATCTTTACAACCATCTCCGCTCACAAATTGATGTAGACAGCCCAGGACCCTGAACCCAAGAGCCTTGAGAATAGGAAGGTTCCCCACACCATCAGAACTGATTCTAGTCCATCCTCCTCCACCACCATTGAGTGGAGAAATCATCATGGATAAGAGGTCAATCTTTTTTATCACTGCCAGCAACATCTGGTATTCAACTGCCATCAACCTGGTGGATAAGCATATGAGCCCTTAGGTGACAGCACCCCAAAGACTTCCAGTCTTGGTCCTCACATTCATCATCTGGTGAGAAGGCACCATGCACCCTCATCAACTGCCAACCAATTGCCACTCATGGGGCAGTTGAAGTAAGAGGCAGTTTGTACCAAGAAAGCTAAATCATCATCACCGCAACCACTGAACATCACCTTGCCCTGAGGGAGATAGCCCAGGACCCAAGAGAAGTGCTAAATGTTTCAACATTAGTCACCAAAATGACTTTATGAGTGTAATGACAATGAAGAAGAGGCATTACCATCATTACTATTTCATTCTAAGAACCATGGACCATTTCTATTTGACTTGGATATGAAATCTTCCATTGGTGTTGTCTCTCTTTTTTGACTGAGCTCCTTGAGAGAAGGGTATGCCTTACCTTTCTATTTGCTTGCCCAGCTGTTATCAAAGTGCTTTGCACATAACAAGTGCTTAATAGATGCTGGTCATTCATTCTTGCTAATCTGGATCTTTGAAAACACTATAGGACTTGGAATCAGACTACCTAGATTTCAGTTCCAGCTCAATTTCTTAGCATCTAAAGATTTGGTACTGAACATGATTTCTGCAAACATTCATTTTGCAGATGTGAGAGTTAAAGTGACTTTCCAAAGATCACATATACACATAAAACCAATGTTCTTCCTATGGACTATCTCTGTGTCCTTGCACTAGTCACTTGACCAAGATTGTTTTTTGTTTGTTTGTTTGTTTTTTATTTTGTCTGCAAAATATTGGGTTTGGAAAAGATCACCTTTTAGGTTCCTTCCATTTGTATAACATTCAGAGAATCAATGAATGCTGAACTAGAATTGAAATAAATAAGAACCCCATGAGGAAACAATAATAATTATTAAATGAAAGAACACTTAAAACCTGAAAGCATTTCAATTGTATTTTTCCTCTGCAATTAAATAATATTTAAATCAAAGTTGCTTTTACCCTTTACTACTAAGCCTCCTTTTCTATCAGGTACAGAATCCATCATGTCAGGGACATGTTTAGAGGAAATAGAATATGGAACAATGGCATTTAATTGTAGTACTCTTGGCCATCAGGGTCAGATCCTGAGAGTGGTAGGTTATATCTGGGTACATAACCCTATTTCTGCTGCTATTAATTTTCAGTGGTAATGCAGGTTAGTGCCCTAATTCCACTTGTAGTTTCAGATTGGTGAAGGTTATATTTTAAAATGAGCAAATTCAGAGCAGGACACAGGGAAATTTTCCAGCACTATTAAAGAACCATTGTCAATAACAAAAGAAGAATCTCTTATCATTTTTTCTATGATTTATAGGCAAATACTCAAAATATAATTTATTTTCTACTCAGTTTTTGTTGCTTGTACCCTATACCTTCTAAGGTAATTCTGTTATTTTTTTTCCTATGGGTGTGTGTGTGCGTGTGTGTGTGTGTGTGTGTGTGTGTGTGGTAATTTCTAGATATGGTAGAATATATGTAAGACTTGGAGCCAGGAAGAATTGGGTTCAAATCCTGGGGCATCTAATAATAGCTGAGTGAGTGAGCATGGGCAAGTGGTGACTTTTTTTGGACAAGAGGTTCCCAAACTTATTTGGCCTACTGCCTCCTTTAAAAAAAAATTACTCAGCACTGCCATGGAAATCTTCTTTCTTTAATCCTTTAATGATTATTTTAAAAATTTGTATCATTTAAAAATATATGTAAATTATTTTATTTTTAAAAATAACACATCTTAACTTTAATAATTTATTGTAAATTTGTGTTTTTTTCCCTTGCATTGAAATTTTGATGGTGCAATATTGTGTCATGTAAACTTATAGTATCATACTGTAAACAAGTCATTACACACACATATTCCTGCCAATGCATACTGGAGATCCCAACAATGGGCAACAGGTTCACTTGCCAACACTTGCTTGTTAATACCTGCAGATGAACTTGACCACTGATCTGTTATAACTTGCATTTTGTGTGCTTATTTAGAAAGGAATGTAATTAGTATGACTTTACCCCTGTTACACAACAGATGAAATAACACATAGGAACAGTTTTTCAAAATGTTCTTCTCTTCTCTTCTTTTCTTATGCTTCCACTGCCCTCTTATTTTTATTCAACACCCCCCCTCCAGTTGCACCTGAGGCTACTACCACCATATTGGATCAATCGAGAGCCATCCAAGATATGGTTATTGCCCACCTTGGGAGCCTATGTTTGGACTTTGATAAAGGTTTTTGTGAGGATCAAATGAGATAATTCATGTAGTAATTCACTTTGTAAACTTTAGAATTTTATTTAAATCAAAGGTGATACTAGCATTATTATATAGGCATTGGCGCATACCGGAGAGAGAGAGAACTGGACTTGAAGTCCAAAAGAACTCTGCTTAATACCCAACTCTGACACATACTAATCAAGTAAACTTTATAACAAGTCAGGGTTTCTAAGTTTAATTCAGTTGCCTGAAAAGAAAGAGAAAGTCCTTCATTGGGAGCTCCCTTCATTAATTAAATATGAGTAGTCACCATTGCACATAGAAAATTAGTATAATTATTACTCTTAACAATTACCAGGGGGACAGAGCCAAGATGGAGGTGTAAAAGCAGTGACTTCCTTGACCTCTCACCCAAACCCCTCCAAATACCTGTAAAAAATGGCTCTAAACAAATTCTAGAGCAATAGAACCCACAAAAAGACGGTGAAACAAATCCCCAACCCAAGACAACCCGGAAGGTTGAAGGGAAATATCTATTGTACCAGGCTGGGAGGAAAATGCAGTTCAGTGTGGGCATACATCAAAGACCAGGTCTCAGCAAACATGGAGCAGGCCTCAGGGGACTGAATCATGTGCAGCTGTGGCAGTTTCCAGACTTCTCAACCCACAAATGCCAAAGACAACTTAGAAGGTCAGTAGGAAAAGTCTGTGACCTCAGTGAGAGAGAAGCTCTGTCCCAGCCCCAGTCCTGGCTGCAGCCCTAGGGCTGTAGCTGTTTCCAGAGCTTCTGGCCCACAGACAGAGGGGAAATCCAGTGGCTGATCAGAGGGGGATTGCAAGGATCTCTTTGCTGGTGCTGAGGCAGGATTTTCTTGCTTTGCCTGTGCTTGGATCTGGGTGGTGATCCTGGGGCAAGGAGGAGTGCTGGCATGGTGGAGCTAATAGTAGTGGTGGAGAGGGAATCCACCTCACAGTTCCAAGACAGAAAAGAATGCTTGTGGAAACTCATAGACTGGAGCACAGCCCAGGAAAGGAGTAGACACCTCACCCTTGATCATAATACCTTGGAAGAACTGAAAACTTCCAGGTCCCTAGAAGTATCTCTGAAAACAGCTGCACAAAACCCCTAAAGCTTGGGACAGTACATTCTCCACACTGGAAGCAGACCCCTACCTTAACAAAGAGTTTAAAACTCAAGTAATTGGCTGGGATCATGAGCAAACTGCACAAAAAAAGTCAGACCACAGAATCTTTCTTTGATGACAAAGAAAATCAGAACATTCAACCAGAAGAAGATCACAAAGTCAAAGTTCCTACATCCAAAGCCTCCAAGAAAAATATGAATTACTGCCAGGTCCTGGAAGAGCTCAAAAATGATTTTGAGAAGCAAGTAAGAGTAATAGAGGAAAAACTGGGAAGAGAAATGAGAGTGATGCAAGAAAATCATGAAAAACTAGTCAACAGCTTGCTAAAGAAGACCCAAAAGATACTGTAGAAAATAATACCTTAAAAAATAGCCTAACCCAAATGGCAAAAGAGGTCCAAAAAGCCAAGGAGGACAAGAATGCCTTCAAAACCAGAATTGACCAATTGGAAAAGGAAGTCCAAAAACTCACTGAAGAAAATACTTCCTTCAAAATTAGAATGGAGCAATTAGAAGCTAGTGACTTTATGGGAAATCAAGACATTGTAAAACAAAACCAAAAGAATGAAAAAATAGAATACAATGTGAAATGTCTCACTGGAAAAACAACTCACTTGGAAAAGAGATCCAGGAGAGATAATTTAAAAATTATTGGACTATTTGAAAGCCATGATCAAAAAAGGAGCCTAGACATCATCTTTCAAGAAATTATCCAGGAAAATTGCCCTGATATTCTAAAACCAGAGGGTAAAATAGAAATTGAAAGAATCCACAGATCACCTCCTGAAAGAGATCCCCCAAGGAAAACTCCTAAGAATATGGTAGCCGAATTCCAGAGTTCCCAGGTGAAGGAGAAAATGTTACAAGCAGCCAGAAAGAAACACTTTAAGTATTGTGAAAACACAATCAGGATAATACAGGATTTAGCAGCTTCTACATTAAGGGACCAGAGGGCTTGGAATATGATATTCTAGAGGGAAAAGGAGATAGGATTACAGAAAAGAATCACCTACCCAGCAAAACTGAGTATAATCCTTCAGGGGAAAAAATGGATATTCAGTGAAATAGAGGACTTTTAAATGTTCTTGATGAAAAGACCATGAAAAGACCAGAGCTGAATAGAAAATTTGACTTTCAAATACAAGATTCAAAAGAAGCATGAAGAGGTAAACAGGAAAGAGAAATAATAAGGAACTTATTAAAGTTGAACTGTTTACATTCCTACATGGAAAGATGATATTTGTAACTCATGAGACCTTTGTCAGTATTAGGGTAGTTAGAGGGAAAAAATAGATGTATAGATAGATAGATAGATAGATAGATAGAGGGAACAGGGTGAGTTGAAGATGAATGAGTGATATCTTTTAAATAAAATTAAGGGATAAGAGGATTATCCTGGGATAAGGAGAAAGGGAGAGGTAGAATGGGATAAATTATCTCACATAAAACAGACAAGAAAAGGCTTTTATAGTGGAGGAGAAGTGGGGGAAGATGAGAGGGAATGAGTGAATCTTATTCTCATCAGATTTGGCTTAAGGAGGGAATAACATACACACTCAATTGGGTATGGAAAGCTTTCTTACCCTACAGGAAAATATGGGGGAAGGGCAGATTGGGGGAGAGGGTAATCAGAAGCAAACACTTCTGAGGAGGGACAGGGTCAAAAGAGAGAAAAGAATAAATGGGTAGCAGGATAGGACAAAGGAAAATATACTTAGTTTTCCACAGCATGACTAATATGGAAGTGTTTTGCATAACTGCACTTGTATAACCTGCAATTTGCTTGCCTTCTAAATGAGGAGGGGAAGAAGGGAAGGAGAAAATTTGGAACCCAAAGTTTTAAAAACAAATGTTAAAAAATTGTTTTCACATGCAACTGGGAAATAAGATATACAGGCAAAGGGATATATAAATCTCTCCTACCCTAAAGGAAAATAGAAGAAGACGGGGATAAGAGAAGGGGGGAATGGAGATAGAAGTGAAGGCAGATGAGGAGAAAGGGTATTCAGAATGCACACTGTCTTGGGGATGGGGGAGGGACAAGATGGGGAGAAAATTTGGAACTCCAAATCTTGTGGAAGTGAATGTTGAAAGCTAAAAATAAATAAATTAATGAATCTTAAAAAAAGAAGAAAAAATTAAATTAAAAAAAGAAAAAAACACTATTGCCAGAGAATTTTAAAAAAGGGAAAGTAGGTTGTGTATAAAAACAAAACAAAACAAAACAAAACTTATCGCTTCCTTTCCTTTAAATAGGAAATTATCATTCACTAAGGTTTGTTGTTGTTATTGTTTTCTGTTTTTAAGAGACAGTGGGATAATAGTAATAATGCAAAAAGAGGAGAAGGGAATTGAACACTTTTTTAATATTCACCTAAGACTACAGAAGGAAATTCCAAAGGAAGAACAGATAAGCAGACCAATTTTGAAGATAAGATACAAAATACATACTTTTTGAAAAGGCAAGTGTTATGAAAAGAAGGTTCATGATTTCATATACAATCTTCTTTTGGTATTTTAATGTATATGTGTATATATGTATATGTATATATATGTATATACATATATATATGTAGAAATGTTCATTTTTTCCCTGTTTTTGAGTTTAGAATAAAATAATTTTTAAAATACATATCTCATTTATTCTATCAAAAATCTGATTTTGCCTCCAGAGAATTAATTTAATTATTCCACTGGGAGTACTTACACAGATGTTTCTTGACATAGACAGAAGAGGCTAGAATAGTGCTGTGCCTGCAGAGATAGTGAGGGTATTATAATTTCTTCCTCACTTTAAAAAGGAACAAATATTCCCAAATAATAACTTCTAGTTGCATGGTATAGAGTTGCAAATGTTTTTAGAAAACCTAGTTCACCCCCTCTCCCTTAAAAATAAGTAAATATGGATCAAGTTAAGTGGTCTAACCAAAACTTACTTTGGCAATAAATAGCAGAGGTAGAATTCAGACAAAGGTCTTTTGATACCAAATCCAATGTTCTTTCCATCACACGAAATTGCCAATAAAAGATTAAAAAGTCAAGTTGTAGGCAGTCAATAAGAATTTATTAAATGCTTAGTTTGTGCCAGGTAAGGTGCTAACTAAGCTACATTGATACAAAGATATATGTGTGTGTGTGTGTGTGTGTGTGTGTGTGTGTGTGTAACTTTGCTCTGAAAAAGTTCACATTCTAATAGGAAAGACAACAGACCAAAAGAAAAGAAAAGAAAACCATTACGTACATAGAAGACAAACAGGGTAAAACAGAGGTAACGTCAGAGGGAAAACACTAGTAGTACTGAAAGAGATTAAAAACACGAACAGAAATAAAGTGTTTAAATGAAACGGATATTTCAATAGCAGTGTGCTCTCATCAATGCGAGTGCTATCTTCAAATTTTCAAGTAGCAACCCTTCTAATATTCATAATACTTATTCATGTCTTCCCATAAATGGTATATAGACAATTACTTGAGTGCCTTTCTTTTAAATCTTTTAATATTCCATGGCTAACCTGATGTAAAAATCAATTATATCTCTGAACATTTTCTCTACATCCATGGAAAGTTTGTGTCCTTTTCCAGTAATGAATATATTTATTTTTTAAATATTATTTCTCATTCACAAGTTATTTTTGGCAATAGGACATATCTTAAACATATGTATTTAACATGTAAAGCCCTTTACAAATCTTAAAATAAATGTAATTGCTAACTATCATCATCATCATCATCATCAAAATTGCCATTAACCTTCAGGTTATTCACAATTTTGATTCTTCAGAAACTTCTGTCATCCATGATTCACAGTCTA
>NW_020951957.1:4080942-4090974 GCF_900497805.2 Vombatus ursinus | reverse complement strand
CAATTTTGATTCTTCAGAAACTTCTGTCATCCATGATTCACAGTCTAATGCACCACTGGGAGAGTATTGAATTTGAAACATGGACTTTTGCAAATGGGACCATTGTGAGAGTACTGAAATCCTTAGCCTATAAATACTAAATAGCAAGAAAACAAGTAAAAACAAGTAAGTGAATTCGTCTTAAAGAAGCATTGTGTGTGTACATGTGTTAATGCTTTTGCTTTCATTTAGACAGAAAACAATTTCCCAATTTCAGTGTAATACTTGCTCCCTCTTCTTCTACTTAATTGTAGGCCTTGTTAATTTTCTATCTAGAGTGCTTCAAAAACTACATTTAGCTTTCATGGGAAAAATTAAGGGGAAGTGAGCATAAAGAGAATGGTACTAATGCTGAAATAGTAGAAGGAAATTGTGAAGGTAATAGGGGTGTTAAACTTGTAAAGGATGATAGTGATTGAATTGGGAGCTCAAAGATTTATAGAAATTGAACACAAGATGAAGGGAATCTATCTCTAGGTCCAAGTTCTACTTTTGGATTCATTGTGATAAGGAGGAAGAATAAAAAGGAAGAGAAGAAACAAAGACTGGACTATACCTAGAAGAGTTCCTGGCACATAGAAAGAGTTCAGTAAATGTTTATTGATTTATTATTGTTTGAATATAAAAGAGAAGGAAATTGTGAGAATTATTTTTGAAGGGGTTTTGATATGTAAAGAAAGGCAGAGGTGGAATGTAGGAGAAAAAACATTTTGGAGAACTCGAGGACAAGTTAAAGAAGAATAACTAGCTGAAGAAAGAGAAAGATTTAATCAGAAGAACAGCGAAAGATTGTAGAGTAAGGATCTTAAAAGTACTCAGTGAGAAGGTAGTTAGAAAGCCAAGGTGAGTTAGAAATGGTAAGTTAAATAATTTGGTTATAAAAATAAGTTTGTTAAGTAAATTGGTACATTAAAAATGATGAAACAAATGTGAGTTTAAGAGACTAATGAGAAGTTAAAGGTAGTAGAGTAAAATTATAAGTTGTTAAGATGAGATAAAAGACTATAATTATCTTAAAGAAGGTAATGGGATCATAAATTTAGAGCTAGATATTACCTTAGAAGCCATCAAACCAACCTCCACATTTTACTGTTGAAACAACTGAGGCTGAAGGAGATTAAGTAATTTACCCGGGGTCACATAGCTAGTAATTGTATAAAGCATGATTTGACCTCAGGTCTTCCTGACTCCAGGTTCAGCATTTTATCCACTCTATCACATAGATGTTATCAGTGAGATGAAAGGTAAACATTCATAAATAGAGTAAGCATCTTAATCAGCATGTAATATAAGAAGAAATTTATACTCACAAGTATTGTTTAATGTTTGGATTTCTGCCATAACCAAGATACTGCTGTGTGTATTTTGAATGTAACCTGGTCGTCCTCCTAGAAGACAACATGAATGATCTTAGGAACCTTTCTCCACACTTCAGCTTATGATTCACAGTGGGAAGTTAACAGGGAAAACAATATAGAAGTCGGGGGCGGGGAATGGACATTCATTGGTCAAGAGGTTACTGAGTAGATAAATAACATTTTGTTGATTTATTTACTTCTTTATTTGTTTGTGACAATTGCTCTCTAGGGGCAGCTAGGTGGCACAGTGGTTAGAGCACTGGCCCTGAAGTCAGGAGGACCTGAGTTCAAATACAGCCTCAGACTAAACACTTGACATTTACTAGCTGTGTGACCCTAGGCAAGTCACTTAACCCCAAATGCCTAAAAACAAAAAAAAAAAAACAAAAAAAAACAAAAACAAAATTAAAAAAAAAAGACAATTGCTAAGACCAAGTGACACATAGGCTGAAATGTCTGCAGGTGGATAAAATGCTCAAACCAAATAATATCAAAGTAATTTCATTTTATTAGAGTTGATATGTGTATAACTTGTATATTTTGTGTCTCAATCCTGTCATCCATTGTCTTAGTTTTCTCTTCTGACTGCTGCCATGTGCAGTTTTGATAAGCATGCCATCTATGGTGTATTATCAACCTCCCTAATATAGGTATCAAAGAGGTCAAAAGTTAAATTAGAATCTTCCATTAGATTCCCCTTCATGGTGATACCAACTTACAGAGATGACTCATCCCAAAGGGAAACATTACCTTCTGAAATCTATAATTTTGCCACAGTAGTTGAAGCAGAAAGTTATATTCTGAGGTGTGTGGTGTGTATATTGTGGAAACAGAACAAAACAGGAATTTAGGAGTCATAGTTTCTCATTCCAGTTCTGTTTTGCCATTGACTCAACTCCAAGATCTCAGCTAAGTCACATAATTTCTCTGGACCAAAAACAGCATGTTCTTCTGTATAATGAGGAATTTGCGTGAGATGGTCTCTAAAGTCCCTTCTAGCCTTCCTTTTTTTTTTAAGAACTGCTTCCTTTCTAAGATACTAATACAGTCACCAAATCATGAGATTTTTTTTTTCAAGAGGAGAGGGAATAATGAATTCCAAAATTTTCTATTTTCTTCAATATTTTCAAATTTAATTTAGAAGAGTACCTGAAGACTAGAAAGCTCAGTTTTAGTATAAGAAATGTTTCTTGCTCTAATCTGAATTGTGTTTTACTTTAAAAAAGTGGTGATAATTTACATTATTATCATTGGTGATAATCAGATAAAATATATTCATGTGAGGGGAGCAGGATTACCCTAGTACTATTCAATGTCCATTTCTTTTTACACAGAGAACCACTCATTTCTATTTTAAATAAGGTTTTATTGATATCTTTATTTCTTACAATATCATAGTAATTCCAAGTATCCTTCAACCTGCCCTTTCCAGAGAGTTGGCACATATAATTAATAGTATTTTTGAGAGGAGAAAAAACATTAGCACATCTGATCAATATATTAAACATTCAAAAAACATGTGAAATGTGTAACACCTGTGGTCCTCTCACTTCCATGAAAGTATAAATTGGAGAGCATATCATCTCTTCAATCAAATCCTAGATGATTTTTACCACTTTGCTACACTTACTTTTGATTTTTGGTGTGTAATTGTTTTTCCCAATCAATTTATTTTACTTACTGCATAAATTGTTGCACTATTTCTGCTTATTTCACCCTGCATCCACTCAAACAAATCTTTCCATACTTTTCTATATTTATCACACACATTACTTGGAACACAATAATATTCCATTATATCAATATACCAAAATTTATTTAGACATTCCCCAGTTGATAGATATCTACATTATTTCCAATTCTTACCTACCACAAAAAGTGGTTTTATAAATATTTTGGAATATATAGGAACTTTCTTCTTATTAATGCTTTCTTGGGTTATAAGTCCAATAATGGAGTCTGTGGTTCAAAGGGTATGGACAATTTGGTAACTTTATTTGTATAATTCCAGATTGCTTTATAAATATTTGTACCATTTCACTGCTCCACCAACAATGAATTATTATGTCAATCTTTCTTCAACTCTTCCAACACTGACTATTGAAATTTTTAGCAATTTTTTGCTGATTAGACAGGTGTGAGGTAAAACTTCAGTGCTGTTTTGGTTTGTTTTTGTCTTGTTATTACTGATTTGGAGGATTCTTTTGTATGGCTATGGATATCTTGCAATTTTTATTTTGAGAACTGTTTTTATATCCATTCTCCACTAATCTACTGGGGAATGATTGTATGTATGTATGTGTGTATACACACATACATACACATATATACATATATATTTGTGTGTATACTTTTTTTAAACTTGGCCCCAAACTCTTATCAAAAAATTCTGTTACACTTTTTATTTCTAAAGTGAGAGAAAAATTCTTATCCTCAGTGTGTTAATCTTGGTGTGCACAAGCTTTTCAGTTTGGAGTAATCAAAGTTGTCTCTTTTATCTCTGTAATTGCCATTATCTCTGGTTTGGTTAAGAATACATATCCTATCCATGGCTGTGAGAGATACGTGATCTGTTTCTCTTCCAATTTTTATATGATTTTTAATATTAAGGTTGCATATCTATTTAGTATGTGTTGTGGAATATAGCATAAGGTGTAGGTGAGTCTAAGCCAAAGGTGAGAAACCCACAAGTTCCAAGCAAATGTGGCTCTCTAGGGCCTTAGATGAAGCCTTTTGACTGAGTCCAAGTTTTACAGGACAAATCCTTTTATTAAAGGGATTTGTTCTGTGAAGTTTGGACTCAATCAAAGGGCCACACTTGAGGACCTAGAGGTGCATATGTGGCCTCCAGGGTGCAGGTTCCCCACCCCTGCTCTAAGCTTAAATTCTGTCAGATTACTTTTTCATGTTTTCTAGCAGTTTTAAGCAAACTAGGAGTTTCCCCACCCTCTACTCCCAGGAAATATGTTTTCCACATTGTTGTCTTCCATATTGTTGTTGTTGCTGCTATTTCCTATGCTAATTTTCCATTTTTAATCTGTTCTACTGATATCTGTTTTGTTTTGTTTTTTAACCAATATCAGATGGTTTTTATGAATGCTGCTTTACAATGTAATCTGAGGCCTGGAAATGCTATTCCTCCTTTGTCCTTACCTCTTTTCATCATTTCCCTTGATATTCTAGATCTTTTGTTTTTCCAAGTGAACTTTATTTTATTAAGTTCTATAAAGTATTCCCTTGGTAATTTGATTGTCAGAGCATTACAACCACTCTTTTCTTACAAGTGTAAAATATGGGCTCTGCCTACATAGTTAAAATAAGAATAATTATTAATATGGAGAATTAAGCCACAGAATAATTTAACTCCACATTACACAAATAAAACATATGATTAAATATAGCTAAGAATCCTAGTTTGAGTAGGTAGGTGTCATAATTGATAGAGTGTTAGCCCTGAAATCAGGAAGACTCATCTTTCTGAGTTCAAATCTGGTCTCAGATACTTAAGAGTTGTGTGACCCTAGGCAAATCACTTAACCCAATTTGCCTCAGTTTCCTCATCTGTAAAATGAGCTGGAAAAAGAAATAGGAAACCCCTCCACTATCTTTGCCAAGAAAATCTCAGAAAGAGTCACAAAGAATCAGACAGAACTGAAACAATTGAACGACAACAAAAATTCTAGTAAATTTTGTTTGCATATTTTATTTTTTAAAGAACTCACTATAAATATATAAATATATACATATGTGGGATCAATTGTTTTATATATGTATATATATATTCTACTCATTACACTTTTAAAAAAATTATGTACCTTATATGTGTTTGGAATAAATAATTGATAATACATCAGTAGAACAATAGGTAAAGGATTACTTAGAAAAAGAAAAATTTAGAATATTGGTGTGACAACAAAGTGTGTAGTATACTGGACTCAGAGTCAAATCCCATCTCTGGCATTTACAAAAGTCTTTTACAATTGGCAAGTCACTTAAATTTTCTGAGTCTAATTTATAAATCTCTAAAATGAGGATATTTGTGACATCTATTTTACTAGTTCTTTGTTATGCTCTAATGGTATAAGTGAAGTGCTTCGAAAATTTAGAGTACTATACAAATTTAATTTATTATATTGATGCCTTTTTGCATAATCATGATATTATTAAAATAATGTTAGCCTATGATAAGCCTATGCTCTTTGGCTATCATTCTTTAGCCTTAATGAACCTGAAACTCTTACCATGACCTTAAGAAGCATTGTGATGGAAAAGATTTAACAACTAGATCTCCTAAAAAATATAGGCAGACACACACATTTAGGCTTAATCTGTATCATTAATTAACATTTTCTCCATTTCTTTCCATTGCTTTCTGATGGATAAACACTCACACTGAAAATTTAACAATCCACTTTGTCTACACAATACAATGTTGCCCTAGAACACAACTTAATTATATTTACATCAAATAAACCTTCTTACATCTTTATCCGATTCTTCTCTTCTTTTAAATGTATGCAAATAGCATATTCCTTCTTGTCCTTTCATTAACTTCCTCCCTTGAAATTGTGTGGTTAGCAGTCAGTCCTGTCAGTACAGAATTGTGTTCTACAAAATTTACACACATTAGTTTATTATGTTAGAAGTTGCAGTTTATTGTGAATGTCATCAATGAGTATGAAATTATATGTTACTAGCAAATAAAACAATATACATAATGCCAGCTTCATCATTATATCTTTCAGAAAGAAACCACACAGATGAATTATTTGTTTTTTGAATTAATGTTTTAACAAAGATTAACAAATAAATAGATAATAGATGTATGTGTGTGTTTGTGTGTATCTATATATAATCTATAACATATATATAGATACACACACTTAGGTACATAAATATTTATATTCATATATATTTGGGTCTATATGAAAAGAGAGAAAGAGATCTTTGTGGAAATTTACCTCTCTGACTATATATATGTTGACAGGAATCATCCATCATCTGTATCTATCGATCCATCAATTATATTTCTCTTATATATCAATCAAACATTTATTTATCTATCATCGCCAAGTCTATTTGTCTGCATATCTATCCAAAATCTGTCATCCAACTACTATCAATCAATACTCTATAATCTGCAATATGTCAATTTATTTAGATATATTTCTCTTACAGCTCTTTATATATGATCTTTCTTCTATTTATAATTATCTATAATCCATTCTTTTATCATATAGTATATAATCCATTTATTCTATCATCTGATGAACTATCTATATTTCTATATACCTTTCTGGCTCTAATCATCATTACAACTTTCATGTTGCTTTAAAATTTCTTCCATCTGAAAATGATGCAACATCAACCTAAATAAATATACACATATACATGAATACACACACTTATAATCATCAATTTTATCATTTATTTATCACCTTCTCTCTAACTCACCTCTGCCAATTACTAGTTGTGTGAAGTAGGAAAACTCCTGTAACCACCCTGCACCAAAGTTTCCTCATCTGTAAAATGAAAGTGTTGAAGAGAAAATGCTCTCTGTGGCCCCTTTCAGGACTATATCCAGGTCCTATGTATATTCCTGTATAGTACTTATAAGAACAAAGCAATTCAACCTTATATTGATAATTCCACATAAAATAAATCAAGCTAGTCTTAAAAGGGAATTGCTCACCCTCAAGAAAGTCAACTTAGTATTCTCCGCCTGTCCTTTAGAAAGAGATAAATGCTACTTATTTCACAGAGCACATCCTCTAATGCAATTTGGATGGTATAATGTGATCAGAGGTTACTAGTAAATTAACAGTTTTGGTACAATATTCAAATGAATTTCTGCTATGTGGAAAATATTTACACAACTTCTCAGCTCCTTAGTTATTTTACCATTAAATCAATTATACTGAACAACTCATGGTATACATTTGTGTTGCAAAAAGCATACCTTTTCCCAATACATTACATTTTTAATGATCAGGTTTGGAAGTGAAAAACTAAAGTGCTTTGATTTTAAATGAAGCAAGTGCGCTCATTATAAATAGTGCTTATTTTCATACTTTTATATTAATTTTAATGGACGTTAAGCTGTGAATTTGAAGGCTCATTGAGTGTAACAGTTCATGATCAATCCTCAGCTTCTCCCCTTAACCCCCTCCCCTTTTTAGGGAGCAGCCTGTTCTTTGGTGAATGATTGTAGACATGTGTCATATGTTAGAAAGAGGAGGAGGAAGATGAGGAGGAGAACTTTATTGTTTATGTTTCATAAAACATTAATTATGTTTATAAGTAAATTTCATAGAATCATTTTGTCATGTTATATTATGTGTGTCCCATACATGTGCTTCAGTGGTGGCTAAAGTTTTGTAAATCTTATTAGCAAATTTAATATTATAGTGTTATTTTGAGTATTTCAGTAATTTATAATTTAATTGTGGGTTTTCCCTTCTGTGACATTGAAACACTTCTATAATTTAGTAGAGTGTTTATTATGGCCAAAAATCCAAACCGTTTTGTCAAACCAGGTACCAAAATCTTCTATATTCTGATCACCTGGTCCTTGTACAAGAGGTACATAGTCCATGGCCTTACATATTAACATATATAAGATAAAAATACTGTCATCAGGTTAAAAAAAACACGAGTCTTGATAAAGATGGATGGCAATTAATGAAGCATTTTTTTAAATCTACTTTGATCATAGGGAAAATATTGCCACCTAATAATGTAGTTCCTAGGGCTGGTTTTGGTTTCTTTCTTTTTTTTTAACTTCTTATATCTGGTGCCCAGCACCATGATTTAATACAGTAAGTACTTGATAAATGCATCTTGAATAAATAAATCTATGATTTAATCAATGAAAGTGGAAAATTCGCAAATCACAATGACCAAAAGATAAGTCCTAGGCAATTGCCTGAAGAACATATATATTAAATGCATCTCCCAGGTTTACAAAATTCATAGTAATCAGAAGTAAGGTTTGAAACCCAGATTTTTCTGTTTCCAAAGTCAGCATTTTACTCACTTATACCCCATTACCTATAAAATGGCATCATAATTAATATATTAATCAAATAACTCCCAAGTACAACATATGGTAAATTTTAGGGTTTACATAGAAGGAATGAAATGCTTACTTTTGAAGAGTGTAAAAATATAAATATATATCCACTCATCCAGAATCAAGTACAATTTCGAAGGTCAAATTGTGCATGAAAATAATTTTTAAATAAAATAACATGAATAATACAGAAACAATTATCATCTTACTTTCCCATTGATTATCTGGTAAAACTCGTACTTGGAAAAAGCATTCCTCTTCAACATATCCAATAAATGTTCATTCATCCTATATTTGAAGACATTCAATGATAAAGAAGAAAATCCCTCTTGAAGCAAGTAATTCCACTTTCAGACAACTCTAATTGTTAGAATGATTTTCCTGACCTCAAATTTAGATATTCCTCTTTGCTACTTCCACCTATATTTCCCAGATCTGTCTTATGGGGGGGGGAAGGGGAATGAAAATATCAAATCTAATCCCTCTTGCTCACCACAGTACTCATTATAATGAAGATCAGCTCTGATACCTTGCCCTTATTTATTTTTTTTCTTCTCCTGTAAGCTGAACAAGTTCAGTTCTTTCACACGGTATTAGCTTGAGGTCCTCCAATGCCAGAATTCACCATCATAATTAAAATTGGGTTGAGCCAGATGTTCTAAATCTTCCAGTTTTAAAACCACAAACTTTATCTGTTTCCTTAAATTTCTCTGTAAGGTTTAGAAGAAGCTAGAGTCCTTAAATAATATCAAAGAAATATCATGACTTAAAACACTTACTCATGGTCTCATGCCCTGAGGAACTGGGTATTATTTTAACAATTTTTTAAATTGTCTCAGAATGTTACATTCCCTACATATTGAACAGCATATTTCAACTATCAGACTAGTTAGAAGGAAAGAATTATTTCTCTACTTGATGTCCAAGAATATCTATATCTGTCTAAAGTATTTATACATAAATTATTTTTATATGTACACTTTTTAATTTTCCTAAAACAAAGTACATTAAAATATCTTAGGCTTGTTCAGAAAAAATTTGAATTATTAAAAAAATTAAACAGAAAATTCTTAAGCTGATTCAGTCTATTTTTATGCAGATGATTTTAAAAGGAATTTGGGGTTATTTCATAAATACCATTGATGGTCTAAGACTGTCTGGGTAAGTAAGGATGTGTATGGTATATTTCATAGTGCTCACTCATCATGAAACATGTCAAATACAATGATCAGTAGAGCATAGCAAGCCAAGTGAGAATCTCTCACTTTTTGCACTGCTTCACTGCTTCTTGTCTTGACCTAGGAAAGATATATCAACTTTTTATCATCAAGATGTAAACTATCGAACAATACTGTGTAAATTGTTAATCAAGGTGACTGGAAGCAAGGAAGAGATGGTGGAAATGAAGAAGGAGAATGAGGGAGAAAGTGAAAAAGGAAGCAAGAAAAGGATAGAAGGAAAGAAAGAGAGAAGATAGAAAAGGGGAGAGGGAGAGGGAGGGCTGAGGAAATGAAAAAAGGAAGGAAGGAAGGAAGGAAGGAAGGAAGGAAGGAAGGAAGGAAG
>NW_020951957.1:4000200-4080932 GCF_900497805.2 Vombatus ursinus | reverse complement strand
AAGGAAGGAAGGAAGGAAGGAAGGAAGGAAGGAAGGAAGGAAGGAAGGAAGGAAAAAGTATAGATGCTTTTATCTTATATAACATAGTTGATATGGCCCCACTTTCAGCAGGACCAACTTTTTTACATTTTCCACCTTCAGGCTTCTTCAGTACCTTAAGGGGGTAGGGTAGCATCTTTTCTATGTTATCTGTTTGAGCACCCAATGACTACGTCCTCCTCATTTTTAGAGGCCCAGTGACTAGTGTAATGGTGGGGAAGATCAAAAGAAGGGGTATCTGGCCCATGTTCAGACCACTTAACATGGTGACATTCACATGGAAGATAACTAAAAAATTGCTTTCAGGTAACTAAGGGATGCATGTCTGGGTATTCTGCTTTTACTTACCAAATATATGGGAAAGGCCATTTTCAACTGACTGCATAAATACAGCTGTCTGCATCATGAAGGTCCTCAATCAGCACCAGCTAGAACTTTTGAGACATTCCTGTCCAAGGGAGATGCTAATTTCTTCTATCATACCAAGCGGTAGTTGTTAGATTTAGGGATTACAAAGGCCAAAATAAAGAACTATTTCCCTAAAGCTATTTTCATTTGTGAACAAATACATTGATAATCAAATATAAAATATATGCAAAATTATTTGAGGAGTGAAGCATAAAAAACTGAAGAAATCAGGGAAAGTTTTGTAGGAAGCAACACTTAAGCTTTGAATGGGAGATAATCATTTGAAGAGGTAGAAGAAGGGTATTCCAGTCATGCTGAGAAAATCCAGAGAAAGTTCTAGAGGGAGGTTATGTAATATCGTATAAATGTAACCAAAGGTATGACAGTTTAACTAGAATGCAGAGTAAATATAGTAACATGAAATCAATCTGAAAAGAGTAGTTGTAAAGATATTAAATAGCAAATAGGAGTTTGTATTTTATCCTAGAGGGTATAAGGGTCCACTGATTCTTCTTGGAAGGAAGACATCATAACACTTACGCTTTAGGAGTAAAGCATTTGACAACTGAGTGAAGTACGGATTGAGAAGACTGAAAGCAGTAAGACCAATTGGAAAGCTAATGTACTAGTGCAAATGGGAGCTGATGATAGATTAAAATAGAATGGTTGTGGTACGAATGGAGAAAGGGAGAAAGAGCTGAAGAAAGAGAAAAGATGAAAAAAGAGAAAGAGAAAGATGTTGTGGAGGTTGAATCAGCAAGTCTTGGCAACTGATTGAATACATAGGAGCAAAAAAAGTTGAGGATGACTATGAGGGCAGGCCAGAGGCCCTGTAATTTAGATACTCTCTTACAATCTCCTTTTATATCTTGGGTTTCTACTTCCTGCTAGAATTTTTTGTTTCATCCTTTTGTTTCCAAAGATTGTTCTCGTTGATACCCCTCTTCAATTTCATCCCCCCTTAATCAAAACTGCAACCATTAAGGCCATTTTCTGTTCTAAGTGTATAAATAAAGAGTCTGGATTTAATTGGAGTTGGGGAAAGAGTAAGCAGACTTTGTAACCCATGAAGCTCAATAAAAATAATGTCCTAAATAGGGGAAAAAGAAAAATTTTGCTTAGCCTGTAGTAAATATATGGTTCCTCAAACTTAAGAACACGTAGGTTCAGTTTTCTCAATAAAGAAAATAAAGTGACTACTGGGGAACGACAGAAAAAAATCAGGGGAGCGTATTGTATTCAAGATGCAAGAACTGAGTTTGAGTTAAAGTGCCAGAGCCCCGAAGGCAAAGGAGAAAGTGTCTGACATAGTCTATGGGTCTTAGAAGCATGCCAAAGCATTGAGCAGATATGGCACATGTACTTTATAGAAAATATTGAAGATCACACATCAGATTTTCTTATCACATTTGCACACATGGATGGATTTCACAGTTACACATATAGTGTTGTGTTCTAATATAAACCATATACATCTTTGTTAAATCTTCATTTCTGATGCTTCAGTTTTAGGCCATTAACTCTTATTGCATCGTAGGTGGAAATTGAAAGTTCCCTGTTAGCATCTTTCTTTTAATAGCCTTTTACAACTTCTAAAGATTTATTCCACATCACACAAGGAAGTTTCTACGGATGCTGCAGTAGTGAAAGAACAGGAATAGAGAAAGGGCAGGTAGAGCAAGAAGAAATTTATCTGGTGTAAACACACTGCAATTTACAGAAAGGAGGAGCAAATGCTCCATTTGGTAGCCTTCTATTTCAGGTAATTATTTTTACCAAAGAGGTATTAAGTTGAGCATTTTTATTTGGTTGGTCCTTTTTCCTATGCTGCTGAAGGAATAAAAGTATACTCTAAACTTTATTTCCCTGTGCAAGGGCCAGCTTTAACTGCCCTAGCTATAGTTCTGCTTCTCATATCTTCTATAATACACCTCATCTTCTCTTCTAGTTTATACATTAATCAACAAAAGAGTTTGGCCTTGTTCATTCTCACAGAAAAGACAAAGTGAATGAAGTACATTCATTCTTCAGATTTCAATGTTCATTTAGATATCCAACTGTATGTATATGTGGGACAAAGTGGGGAGAGAGACAGACAGACAAAGAGACAGAGACAGAGACAGAGAGGCAGAGACAGAAAGAGACAGAGAGAGACAGAGATAGACAGAAACAGAAAGAGAGAGACAGACAGAAAGAGAGAGAATCCATTTATTATTATGCATTTACCATGTGCCTTGAACTGCATTCCTGAAACAGCATTCTGGGCTAGGCATTCACCATAGGAGAGAGAGTTGAAAGGCTGTAACATATAACCCGCAGGAAATTTCAAAAAAGACTAACTGTAGAGGTTGTCATCAAGGAATATTATGGTACAAAGAGAAAATGGACTGGCTACATGAAAAAACAAGACATTCAAGTTTCAGTGAGAATAGAATAAGGAAATATTTTATCAGTTATGAGAAAGAAGAATCATTGGGTTTGTTGATTCATTGGGTATGAGGAATTAAAAAAAAACATGGAGGAAAAATTGAAGATGCCTGGGAGCATGGCAAGACCTTTGCCAAAAATAAGAAATCTATCACACCAAAGTATTTATTGAGTATCTCTTGTATTTCAAAACTCCACATTCTCTCTTTCAATGTCTTTTTACTTCTGTGCTTATAATTACCTTTAGACAGGTTGAGCATTGATGCAGCAATCCTGTCTTCAACTGAAATTACTTTGCACAGTCTAGTAAGAGAACTAATTTCGAAGGGTAGTGAACTAATAATGGAAGTTTTCTTATATTTAAAAAAAATCAAATGTGACATAATCCACTGTCTTTAGCAAGGAATTTACTTATAATGCTTTGCAGAAAGCAGAAATAAGAGTTTTACATCTTAAACAATACTGTCTAGAAGTAGGAGAAACAAATAAAAATTTGTTCTTTAGGGGTGAACAAAAGAAACTTTCTCTTTCTTTCCAATATAATAATTGTGGCTGCTGTCAAGAGGAAGGGGCTACTGCTCTGGGATTTACTTTTTGGGAATAAAGGGGCAAATGGGATTTCCCACTTCAACAAGCATTTCAAAGTACGTTCAGAGTCCTAGGTACTGTGCTAAGTCCTTGGTATAGAAAGAAAGATATATACATGCATACATATACACATAGAAAATGAAAACAAATCGGTCTGGTAGGGAGCATCTGGAAAGTCTTCATAATGGCTATGAGACTGAAAAATGAAGGCCCACTTTCAGGTTTGCAAATATAGGTAATTTTTGGAGTCCTAGGAAGAAATAGGGAACATTTAAAATGAATAATACATATCTTCAATTAATTATATTTTTTTTAAAATATAAAATACTGTGGTGAGAAACAATTATACCATTGGTCTGTGATTCAGTTTGAAATTCTCCACCCTTCTAATTTATTAAGGCATGGAATGAAAATGTCTATAAATAAAAGTGAATATGCTTCAGAAGACAATGGAGAGTCTTAGTTAAAAAGAAAGATATGGTTAAAAACAAAATAGATGCCAATCAACTGGGGAATGCATAAAAAGTGAGTATAATAGAATAAATCTATGTTGTTAAAATATGAATATTGAAAATATAATTAAAGTATACATATATGAACTTATTTAATATTAAGTAAACTGAATTAAAAATATAATATAGACATTACTGAAATAATGTAACTAAAAAATGAACCAAGAAAATAATTTGAATGCTTTCATAATATGATGACCAAACTGGGAGATAAAAAGAGATGAGAAAATGCACCTCTTTCCCACTTTCACAGAAGTGAGGGATTCTGGGTGCAAACCTTTCAGACTCAATTGATGTATTGGCTAATTTTGTTTTATGTTTTGTTGTTGTTGTTGTTGGTTTCCAATTTATTATTTATTTATTTTCAAAATTATTTTTTTCAAATTTTGAGATTTAATTTCTCTCCTTCCTTCTCACCTCTCCCTCATCCACTGAGAAGACAAGTAAAGTGGTATCAATTATATATATATATATTATATATGTGTGTGTGTGTGTGTGTGAAATCATGCAAAACACATTACCATATTAGCCATATCACAAAAACAGCAAAAAAAAAATCATACTTTAATTTGTACTCAGAGTTTCCTCAGTTCTTTCTCTTTAGGTGGATAGCACTTTTTTCATCATGAGTCCTTTGGAATTGTCTTGGATCAATGTATTGATCAAAAAAGCATTGTCTTTCACAATTGATCATCCTTACAACATTGCTCGTAGTGTGCACAATGATTTATTGACTCTTCTCATTTCATTTTGCACCAATTTACAGGAATCTTGCTATGTATTTTTTTCCTGAACTCACTCTACCATGCTGTTTCTTATAGCAAAATAGTACTCTATCACAATCACACACCACAGCTTTTTCAACTATTCCTCAATTGATGAGCATGTTCTCAAAATCCAAATTTTTGCCTCCACAAAAACGGTAAATATTTTTTGTACATCTAGGTCCTTTTCCTTTTTCTTTGACCTCTTTGGCATATAGATCTAGTAGTGGTATTGCTGGGTCAAAGGGTATTCACAGTTTTATAGCCTTTTGGGCATATTTCCAAATTGTTCTCTCAAATTGTTGTACTAGTTAACAATTCAACCATTAGTTTAGTAGTGTGCCTGTTTTGCTTCACCCCATTCACCATTTTTCATTTCTTATAAGTGTGAGGTGGTATGTCAGAGTTGTTTTACTTTGCATTTCCTTAAGCAATAGTGATTGAGAATATTTTTTTCATATAATTATAGATAACTTTGACGACTTCTAAAAACTGTTCATATCTTTGATAATTATCAATTTGTGAATGGCTCTTATTTATATAAATTTGATTCAGTTCTCTATATATTTGAGAATTACTTCATTCCCAAGGTATTTTTATCAAAATATATTTTCCCTGATAAACTCTTTTAATTAGGTCTATTTTTGCTTTTGCTTTGTCTGAGATCATGATTGCCACTCCAGTCTTTTTTAGTTCAGCTGAAGCATAATAGATTTGGCTCTAGCCCTTTATTTTAACTATGAGTATTTTCTATCTAAAGTGTGTCTCTTATAAACAATATATTGTTGGATTCTGGTTTCTAGTCCATTATGCTACCTGCTTCCATTTTGTGGTGAGTTCATCCAATTCATATTTACAGTTATGACTACCAGCTACATATTTCCTTCCATCCTATTTCCTTCAGTATTTCTTTCTTTTCATCCTATCTCTTCTCAAAAGTCTGTTTTGCTTCTGACCTGTGCCTGCCTTGATCTTCCCTCATTTTTATCACCCCCCTATATTTTTTATCCCATTCACCTCCCACTTCCCTATTGGTTAAGATAGATTTCTATACCCAACTAAGTGTGTGTGTGTGTGTGTGTGTGTGTGTGTGTGTGCATGTGTGTGTATTCTTTCCTCTTTGAACCAATTCCAATGAGAATGAGGTTCAAGCAATGCTGGCCACCTCACATTTTTTCCTTTGCACTATAAAAACATTTCCTTATGTGCCACTATTATGAGAGAAAATTTTCCTCATCCTCCTATTTTCCCCCTTCCCATTTTCCCCTCTGTCTCTTTCCTCCATTTTTCCAGTGTATTCCTTCTTCTCACTAATCCATTATTTTTTGGAGATCATCACAACATAATTGACTCACAGTCATGCCCTTTGTTTGTGGAGATTTCTTTTAACTTCCCTAACAATGATAAAGTTAGGAGTTACATGTATCATCTTTGCGTTCTGGAATGTAAAAAAGTTTGACCTTATTAATTCTCTCATGATTTTTCTTTCATATTTACCTTTTTGTGCTTCTCTTGAGTCTAGTGCTTGATTATCAAATTTTCTATTTATCTCTGGTGTTTTTATCAAGAATGCTTGAGTTGCATTAAATAGCCTTTTCCTCCTGAAGAATTATACTCAGTTTTGCTGGATATGTTCTTGGTTGTAACCCCAGATCTCTTGCCTTCTGGAATGTCTTATTCTCAGCCCTCTGTTCCTTTAATGTTGAAGCTGCTAAATCTTGTGTGATCCTGCCTATGGCCCCATGATATTTGAATTGGTTCTTCTGGCTGCTTGTAATATTTTCTCCTTGACAAATAAGCTCTGAAATTTGGTTATAATATTCCTGGGATTTTTCATTTAAGGATCTCTTTCAGAAGATGATCAGTGGATTCCTTCCATTTCTAGTTTATTCTCTTGTTTTAAGATATAGGGACATTTTTTCCTTGCTAATTTCTTGAAATGTGATGTTTATGCCTTTTCCTTTATCATGGTTTTCAGGCAGTCCAATAATTCTTAAATAATCTCTCTTTGATCTGTTTTCCAGTTCAGTTGCTTTTCAATACTTCATATTTTTTTTGACTTAGCTTGATTGTTTCTTGATGTCTCATGGAGTCATTAGCTTCCACTTTTCCAATTCTAATTTTTAAGGAATTACTTTCTTCAGAGTACCTCTTTTTCCATTTGGCCAATTCTGCTTTTTAAAGACTTATTTTCTTCAGTGAATTATTTCCAGGTCTGGACACTACATTTTAGTAATCATTTTGTCAAAATGAAGCATGTCCACAGGACTGTGACCATGATGGTAAAAGTTTTGAAGAAAATGTCATACGAGGGTCAATTGATGTAACTTGTGGTAATTAGCCTATAGAAAACAATACTTAGTGGACAGATGATAGATGAAAATTGAATAGGTATTATTGAAGGGATTCTTATTCAGGTAACTCTCTAAGGCTAGCAATTACAGGGAAGTTGCTCATTTTTATAACAGTGAAGGGAATTTTCTACACCAATGAAATCACAGGTCCAGACCAAAAACATTATTTTTAATGGTCAGGCATGTGTTAGACAAGATGGACTCTAACATCCTTTTTAGTTCTTCAATTTTGTGAACTACTGCACCAAAGCGGCAGCTTCATTAAATGATCTAGTTAGATAAATGAAGAATTTGGAGTCAGAGGACTTAGCTCAAGCCCTAGATCTACTAACCTGTGAACTTGATTAAACCACTAATTGTACAAATCTCAACTTCTTCATCTGTAAAATGGGGAAAGGAGAGGGGAGGAGGGTTTCTAGATCATTTCTACTTTTTCCCTTCTTCAAATGCTATAAAGTCCCCTTAAGAGAAATTTGCAAAAAAAAAAAAAAAAAACGTTTTCTATACAATTTGGTGAATTTACACAATAGGGTATTCACATATACTGTGACCTGAAAAAAAACAAAAAAGTAACTCATCATACATAATTGACCAAAGTAGCAGTTGATTTAAATACAGTATTGAACTGAGTAGGAGCTGGGAGATATCTAAAGACTTCCATTGTGTGTGTGTGTTTGTATTATGTAAAGCCATATATTCCTTCAAACTGAATCCTTCCCTTTCAAAGAGTAATAGAAAATTCTTGTCCCTTACTTCCATTCTAATATAAGCTTTAAATCAAGAAGAATGATTCCTTAAATTTTTTTTAAAGAAATTGTCACCAGGGCATGATTGATTAAAATAAACTGACATTTATGATCATATTTAGAAATGGCCCCAAAGTATTTTTTATTGTTTTTGTTGTTTTTGTTTTTGTTTTTTGTTTTTTGTTTTCCTTTTCAGGGTCAAGGCAAGAGAATCTTACTGTTAACTTCAGAAGTACAAGAGGAAGGCAAACCTTGGAGCAGTGATACAATCTCATTCCTTTGCCAGTACAGTATTCCATTAAACTTTTATTGTTTTAAACAATATCTTTACTTCCATCCTCAAGCTATCTTTTCTCATTTTACCAGGTGGGGAAAAAATACCTGGCTACAATACCGAGAAGAAAAGTTATTAACTGAGAATGTAATAGGACATCTTTCTATATTTCCTACAGAGACATGTACAATGAAAATATAATCAATTGTGAGCTTCTAAAGTTTTATTTTACTCTTTCTATAATTTCTACAGATTTGTTGTTTATTTGTTTTCAGCAAGAAATTTAGACATATTTACTTTGGGAAACAAGAGTGTTAAGGTTAAAATTAGACTTAAACAAGCAGACTAGGAAGGTGGGATATGTACAAGAAAATTGATTGAAATCAACTTCAGGAAGGTGGAAGATATAAAAAGAATATAGAATAATAGAGTTAGTATTCATTTCAAGGACTCAATGCATTACTGCTGCCTGAGAACAGTCCAGTATCACAGCTAACCAGGAATTTGTTACAGGGATCTGAAGGAATATGAAAAACAAGACCACTGAAAATTATTTGTTATTTGTTATTTTTAAAAGATTAAGGTGTATGTGGAGTAATTGTGATAAAGTGAAACAGCTTCCAACAGGATATCAGAAAATGGCTTATACAAAAGAAAAGAAGATATTCTTATAAGTAATTTCAATGTCTGTGGGACAGAGATATAAAAGAAAAGATTAAATACATTGTGTAACAAAGTAAATTCATGTTGCCTTTTAAAACTGCTAAATTGCTATAAGGAAGGGTTTAAAAGAAGAAAAAAAAACAGCCCTTTATTAGTGTTTACTCTTTGCGAAATCAGTTGTATATTAGGCCCTAGTTGAGACACAAAGTTTAGATAAGACAAACTCTTAACTGTCCAGTGGTAACTCTATAGTAAGGAGATAAGATATAAACACAGTTATAATGATCTTTGTACCTGCCTCATCCATCATTATTTTATTTTATTTGCTTTATTCTACATCTGTGATTTCATCAATGTGGAAAACTCCTGATGGGGTAACTCTCTTCAAAGATGCACATCAACAACTGCTACTCCTATAAAGTTGTCTGGAACACTTAGAGGTCATCTGACTTTCTCACAGTCATGCAACTCATATGTATCAGAGAATGGATTTGAGATGAAATCTTCTCAACTCTAAGGCCAACTATATATATAGACTGCCATGTGTTGTTTCTTTAAAACTATAATATAAAATGAATGATACCTACAGTGGTATTTCTCTTGTATTCATTTGGTATATATTTATATACATATCTGTACTCTTTTTTTTGGAGGGGGGGAAGGTTAGGCAATGGGGTTAAGTGACTTGCCCATGGTCACATAGCTAGAAAGCATCATGTGTCTGAAGCAGTATTTGAACTTGGGTCCTCCTGATTCCTGAGCCAGTGCTCCATCTACTGTATCACCTAGTGTTATTTCTCAAAATAAAACTTTTGGCCCAGCGTGGTTTCACCAAGAATTGATACTCATTCATTTATTCAACAGTATTTATTAAATACCTACTATATACCAGACAGCATTCTAGGCACTGGGATACAAATACAGCATCTAAATATGTCATATAATATTTATTAGCTATAGGAAATAGTGACAGTGATATTCTTAAAACAACTTTCTTTTATCCATGCTAAATAAAGTTTATTTTATTTGTAATCCCTTCCCTATTATATTACATATTAACATCTATTCTGTGAGGGGCAGCTAGGTGGCACAGTGGATACAGCACAGGCCCTGGAGTCAAGGAGGACCTGAGTTCAAATCCGGCCTCAGACACATAACACTTACTAGCTGTGTGACCCTGGGCAAGTCACTTAACCCCAATGCATAGCAAAAAACAAAACAAAACACAAAAGCAAAAAAACAAAAAAAAATTTATTCTGTGACCATAGTAAGCTTATCACCCACCCTACAGATGTCACTGGACAAGCCCTTTCCAATTAGCCTAATCTGATCTAAATCAAGAAAGATATTCCTTTGTATTATCTCCTTCTCAATTCTATAGAAATTCTGCTTACAGTCATTGATTTTAGTGGCTGTAGGGATAGGTTGGCAATTTGGAATCAGAATCTTATAACTGGAAGGAGTTTGAGGCCATCCAGTCCAAGCTTGTACCTAAATAAGATTCCTGTTGCAGTAGTGCTGACAAGTGATTACCTAGCCTTGCCTTACAGACATCCATTTTGAGGAAGCCTATTACCTGTCTATGTAGCCCACACTACTTTCCTACAAATCAAATTCTCAGAAATATTTTTCAGATATCATTTAAATTTAATTCTTCTGTTCCACCCACAGCACAGCATCCAACTGACCTCCTGGAGCAAGTAGAATAATTCTAATCATTTTCTTTTAAGAAAACATGTTAAATACTTTAAAACTGCTACAAAGACATTCTTATGTTTTTCTTCTTCAAGCTAAACATCCTCAGTCTTTTCAAATAAATCTTGTCTTGTAAAAGTCCACCATTTAGATCTTTTAACAACCTGGTCACTATCTGCTGAAGGTGCTCCAGCTTGTCTATTGACTTTCCTAAAATCTGGCACTTAGAACTGAATGCAATATTCTAGATGTGTTTTGATAAAGTTCTAAACAGTGAAACTGTTGGACAGTCATATTATATCAATGCCTCATATTTAGTTTCATTTTTTTTAGTTTAATTAATAATGATTTGGACTGTTGTATTTTGTTTTTTTTTTCATATGGGGTTAATGGCTGAAATTCCTTTGAGATTATCCTATTCAAATCATTTGATCATTTATCTCTTTGAAAGAAGCATTGTTTCTGATATATTTGAATTGCTACCTTATATATCTTAGATATCAGAATTTTATCAGAATCTCACTGCAAAGATTTTTTTCCAGTTAATTATGTCCCTTCAAAATTTGACTGCTTTTGTTTACACAAAATCTTTTCAGTTTAGTATAATCAAAATTGTTCCTTTTATCTTCTGTGAGCCTCACTTCATTGCTTTGTCATAAACTTCCCCCCTCCCCATTCATAGGTTTGTAAGGTATTTTCTTCCTTGCTTCTCTAATTTATTTATGATTTATGCTATTTGATTTTAACATTAATACTATGAATCCATTTGAAGCTTATGCTAGTATAAAATGTGCAATATTATAAATCTAATTTCTCCCATACTGCAGTTGAATTACCTAATGGTTGTTATAGAATAGTGAGTCTTTATCCATATTATTAGTCATTGTGTTTATCAACCACTATGCCAATATCATATTTCGTTTTCTTCTGTAGGCTATGTACCTAATCTGTTTATTTATCAATATCAAAAAATTGATGATCATTAATTTGTAGTGACAAAAGGGATCATTTTTGAGAGCTAGGAAGACTTGTATGAACTAATGTAGACTAAAGTGAGCAGACACTCTCTTTGCTACAATAATAGGAATATTGTAAAGAAAACTATTTTGAAAGAATTAAGAACTCTGATCAATTCAATGACCAAACACAACTCCAGAGAATTAATGGTGAAACAGTGTACTCCAGTCCTCAAAAAGAGGTGGTCTCAAGATCACGAGTAAAACATCTATTTTGAGACATGGTCAGTCTGTGGATTTGTTTTGCTTGTTCCTATTTGTTACATAAGTTATTCTTTCTTTCGCCTCCCCAAGTGGAAGGATGAGTTGAAAAAAAAAAAAGATAAAATGAGAGCCATTGAAGATTTTAAAAAGGAAAAAAAAATAAGGAAAGAAGGATGTCCAGAAGAAAACATAGACAAGTTGAACAGCTTTGATAGTAACAAAATGAATTTATTACATACTTTTTTAATATAAAAAATATAAACTTTAGGTAATAGAGACTTGAAATGTATGGGGTTAACACAGCTCATGAATTTAACATGTTAAAAATACTGTAAGAAAACAGATGTTGCAACATTTCAAATTACCAAAACAACAGAGTCTACTGCATTAAACAGCTGTATTCCAGAAAATATCCAATCTTATTTGAAACACTATGAGATTCTTCATGATGTCATAGGATTTCAACTTCTGGTTTCTTCTTTCCTCATAGTGACAGAGAACATTTTATATGCAATGTTTCCCATAATCAGCCATATAATGAATGCCTCCCCATCACCATTTGATATAATTTCATGAATGTATGGAAATAAAATGTCATGTTTTATTGACAATATATTATAGTGGATATAGCTCTGGAATTCGAATTAGGATGACTTGGGTGCAAATAATGCTTCTTATACTAATGGCCATTTTACCATCTCAGTACTTTTAGGCATCTGTCTAAGACTATAAGTTATAGAAGAATTATGGTCTTTTTCAAGTGGAAGGACTTCTTTTGATGAAATCACAAGTTCTTGATTTACTGACTTGAGATATTGGATCCAAACTGACATGTTTCTGTTCTATTCCTGTACTATCACACACACACACACACACACACACACACACACACACACACATTTTTAGTGTAGTTTTTTTTTTGTTTTACATTGTTTTGTTTTGTGTTTTTCCCCTTGAAGCATCTTTGACTCCAACCCTAGAAGACAGGAGAGGCAGTTTTGAACTTGCAGAATACCACTCAGTTTCACAAGAAAAGTAAAACTATTCTCTTCATACGATATTTTTAAAGTAATATGGAGTGTAATAATTTCTTTTCTGATTAGATATGGTTAACTGAAGGATGGAGTAAACTATCTGATTTTGAGAAAAATACATAACTTTTTCTTGGCCTCAGTTTTCTTTTTTTTTAAATTAATTCCTGCTGTCTCCCATTGAACAAACGAATAAATACATATATAGATTAGTGAGTGAACAAATAAAGAAATGAATAAATGAAACAGAAAATAAGATCCTCATCAAAGATAACATTTGAAGAAATGTTTTTAAGGGATTTGTACTTGAAGCAATGCAATTCTAGTTGGACATGATCTTAGAAACCATCTCATCAAACCTTTCATTTTACAGTTAAGAAGCAGAAGCCCAGAGAGGAATATGATGTGCCCAAGATGACACAGCTGGCATAGTCTCTACTGAAAGCAAATTCTCTGACACCAAATCAAATACTCTTTCTGCTATGCCACACTCTGGTTCCCTTTAGGTCTAACACTCTCTGACTTTATGTTTTTATCACTTCCTGAGGTCAAGAATGGATCAATGCTGATTCATTTATACGCTGAACAATCTTTATCTCCCTGTATCAGTACCATACCAACTTCACCTAGGCTACTTACATTCTTAGTTAGAATAACAGAAGACTTCTGAGTTTGCTGGAAGATACTAGAGTGATGATTTAGGGGCTACAACAAACGTTTGATCTTGTATAAATAATAATAAATAAATTATATGTATGTATAAGCCCTACTTTCCTTTGTTGTCTATAACAGGTCTCGAACTTGACCTGTGATAACAATACTACCAGATCTATAATTTCCTGGCAACTTATCCTCCAATCAGTCAATCCCTCCTGGAAACTCCATTTTAAGGAAAGACCCAGGTCTGCTATGTTTATTATTTCATTACTCTCTGGGCTTTGATCTTGATTCCCTTTCCTTCTTTCTCCACTATGTCTAAATAAGGATAACTTCACCTCACCCTATTATGTAAGCTCTTTGAGGGAGGGGCTCTCTTTTTGTTTCTTTGTTTATTCTCATTGCTTTGCATGGCGCCTAACACAGGGTAAGCATTAAATAATATTTGGGGGTTTTTTTGAGATTTTTTTTAAAGGCAATAGGGGTTAAAGTGACTTGCCCAAGGTCACACAGCTAGTGTCTGAGGCAGAGTTTGAACTCAGGTGCTCCTGACTCCAGGGCTAGTGCTCTATCCACTGTGCCAGATAGCTGCCCTTAAATTATATTTGTTAACTGACTGACTATGGCTGGTGATTAAAGGTAAATATATCAGTAGGGTCTCATTAGTTATGTTAACAGTGCCTTGAAAGTTATGGTGTGGTTTCACATGCTACATAAAAAAAAAAAAACATTTTGAAAATGTTAAAGCAATGTAATATGTGTCAGGTATTTTCAAACTGTTCTCCTCTAGTCAAACCCCATAATCGAATGGATGGAGAGAAAGTATTTACAAGGGATGATATAACAAAACATAAAGAAAAATCATAGAGATATAAGAGAAAACATGTATTTTATGCCTCTACTTTCATACCAAATACATACAAAAATATAGCCTTAAAAACTCAGGGGAAACTGGACTGTTAACTATGCTTATGCCTGTGAGATGGTTCTGTTTCCAAAAATAGTCAAGAAAGATTAATAGAGTTTCAGCAATTAAAGGCCTCAACTAGGGGTCAAAATCCTGAAACATAGACAGGACCTAGACGTCACCTAGATCAGGGGTGGGGAACCTCCAGCATCAAGGCCACATATGGCACTCTAGGTCTTTAAGTGCTGCCCTTTGACTAAGTCCAAACTTCCAAAATGTGCATACCCTTTGACCTAGTAATATCACTTCTAGGGCTGTATCCCAAAGCGATCATAAAAATGAGGAAAAGACCCACTGAACAAAGTTTGGATTCACCATGTGAAACTACCCCCACAATTTTCAGGGCACTATTAATGTAACGTGTGAGACCCTACTGAGATACTTAACCTTCAATCACCAGCCATAGTCAGTCAGCTAACAAAACTTCACAAAAAATCCGCCAAATAAAAAAGGTTTGTTCTGTAAAACTTGGACTCAGTCAAAAGGCCCAACCCAAGGACCTAGAAGGCCACATGTGGCATTGAGGCTGCAGGTTTCCCACCCCTGACCTAGATCAACAGTCTTTTGCATGTGTGTTTAATTTCCTTTTAAAAAATATGAAACTAATAATCATTCAACACAAGTGTTTAAATATACAAAGAAGAATAGTAAAAAAAATCATTTTTCATACTTGTATTATAAATTCTTTTAAAATATATATAAATAAAATTTAATAAGAAAAAATAAAAATTGTCTTCACTATTTTTATTTTCTTCTTTGCATTTCAAATAATTTTATTGATGTTCTTTTTTGCTTATCTATCATTATCCTCTATATTATGACCCCCTATAACCATTAATAAAATGGTTCCCTATAACAAATATGTACAGTGAAACAAAACAAATCCATATATTGGCCATGTCTGAGAATTTATATCTCATTCTGTTCCTCTAGTCCATTAGCTCTCTTCTAGAAGGTAAGAGGTAAGTTTCATATTTGGTTAAATTCCAAGCGAATGTTTACCATATATATCCCCCCAAGACCCATACATGTATGTATATGTATATGTGTGTATGTATGTGTGTGTATATACATACATGTATGTATGTGTGTGTGTGTGTGTGTGTGTGTGTGTGTATATATATATATATATATATATATACAAGCACACACATATACACATATACACATTTCACATGCACTCACCCCCAAACACACACACAAACATGTCTGGGTGGGTGTGATTGTGTATGTGTAGGCGTGAATCAAGGATAGAGGTTACTGTAAAAACCAAAATGGACTGTTTATTATCTAAAACTGAAAATTTTTTGAATGAACAGGTTAAATTTAGTTAGAATTAACAGAGTAATAATTAATTGCTGGGTAGAGAACTTCATAACTTTCTTATTTTACAGATGACAAAATCAAAACTTAGAGAAATAGAGTGGTTTATTTATTCTACCTTACTGAATTTTATTAAGAAAGATTACATTTTTGGACAATAATATATAAAGTCTGAATTGTGGCAGTAAATTGAAAGGAACCAGAGCTACCCTAGGGATATCCTCAGTATTCAGACAATTAGTTTTGCTTGCTCAAGTGTATTGAATAATTAGCACTATCATAGTTAAGAAATTATAAATCCTGGCCAATTGATAAATGGTCAAAGGATATGAACAGGCAGTTTTCAGATTAAAGCTATCTATAATCATATGAAAGAGTGCTCTGAATCACTGTTGATTAGAGAAATGGAAATCAAAACAACTGTGAGGTACCACAACATACCTATCAGATTGGCTAACAAGACAAAACAGGAAAATGATAAATGTTAGAGAAGATGTGGGAAAATTGGTACACTAATGCATTGTTGGAAGAGTTGTAAACTGATCTAACCATTTTGGAGAGCAATTTGGAACTATGCCTAAAGGGCTATAAAAAATGTGCATACCCCTTGACCCAGGATTACCACTTCTAGGTGTGTATCCCAAAGAGATCATAAAAATGGGAAAAGGACCCACATGTACAAAAATATTTATAGCAGCTTTTTTTGTGGTGGCAAAGATTTTGAAATTGTGGGGATGCCCATCAGTTGGGGAATGGCTGAACAAGTTAGGGTATATGAATGTAATGAAATACTATTATGCTATAAGAAATGATGAGCTAGTGAACTTCAGAAAAACCTGGAAAGACTTGTAGGAACTTATGCTGAATGAAGTGAGCAGAACCAGGAAAATATTATACATAGTAACAGCCAAATTGTGTTATGTCTAACTTTGATAGACTTAGCTCTTCTCAGCAATGTAAGGATCTAAGCCATCTCCAAAAATCTCACGATGGAAAATGCTATCCACATCCAGAGAAAGAACTATAGAGTCTGAATGCAGATCAAAGCATACTATTTGATCTTTTTTTTTCTTCTGTTTTGTTTTGTTTCTTCTTTCTTATGGTTTCACCTATTGGTTCTAATTCTTCTTTACAAGATGACTAATGTGAAAATATGTTTAATAGGAATGTGTATGTAGAGCCTATGTCAAATTGCATACCATCTTGGTGAGGGAGGAGCAGAAAGAGGGAGAGAAAATTTAAAACTCAAAAGGTTGTGGAAGTGAATGATGAAAACTAAAAATTAATTAATTTTAAAGAAGAAAGCTAAAAAAAGAAAAACAAAAAAATTATATATATTCACCTTCAAATAATATTATCATGACCACAGTTGAAATTTAAACCATCATTTGGCTGACCCTTATACCCTGTACTGTCTAAGTGAAATGAAATTCATCTCTGTTGTTATCTTTTAACTACTAATACTACATACACACATTATATCTACACACACACATTTTTGTATGCGTGTATATATGTATACATATATAGGGTTTAACTTTTAATTTCCTATTTTTTAATGTATTATAATTTATATCATATTCATTTTCTAACTTATGATTGCTATTATTACTATCACTCGTCCAACAGTCTTTAGAACATTAAATATTTAAATAAAATAACAGAATAGTAACCTTCTCTCCTATTCCCCTCTTAAAAACCAAAACAAAACAAAAACACGATATACTATTATTTTTCTTTCAATTTCTTGATTGACTCTGGTGCTTTTCTGGGTCTTTGTTGTACTACTTCTTTCTAGTCTACCATGTTTGCTTTTCTCAACACCAACAATTCTTCCATATAGGTATATATATACATTATATATATAATACATGACTTGAGATTATTAAATAGATTATTAAATAAGTCTTTAAAGAATTAAAGTTTCAGGCGACCCAAAGGGCAACACAAAGTGGGTTTTAATTACCCTAAAGCACATCAACAATGAAAAATGCCTTATAATATCATCATTGAGATGTATTACTGGAAGATAGATAAACTGTTATTAACTTAGGGACAGTGAGAGATAATGTGTGACACAGTGTGTACTTGATAGTTTATATAGAGTCAAACAATCTAGAGGAAGTTTTGCAGTATGTTAGATAGACATCTTCTGAAGGTTACATGAGAAAATATAGAGACAGTCACACAGGATGAGAAGACATGGATGAGTTGTAATCTATGTTGTTGGTTGTAGGCAGTACCTGCATTAAGGGGATCATAGATACACTGGCATATTTACATCTGTAAGCATCTTTTCATATTCTCCATGTTATGTAATCAGAGTAGTTCTTATTATCCTCATTTTATGAATGAAGGAAACGATTGTCTGGAAGGTTATATGATCATCAAAGATTGTTCACTTATTTCAGTTGTGTCAGACTCTTCATGGCCCCATTTGCAGTTTTCCTGGCAGAGATACTGAAGTAGTTTGCCATTTTATTCTCCAGCTCATTTTATAGATGAGGCAGCTAGGGCAAACAGGGTTGAGTGACTTGCCCCCATTCACTCAGACAATAAAATGTTTGAGGCCAGATTTGAAATCAGGAAGATGAGTTTCCCTGATCTCAGGCCGGGCACCCTATCCACTGTACCACCTAGCTGCACCCCTATCAAAGATCATACAACTGCTAAATAATTGTCAGGAAAGTTAACTATATCCAAAACCAATTCTCTTCAACATGATTCCGTTTTGTGGAATGACTTTGAAATGGAATATGTTCCATGGCGAGGAATATGCATTTGGAAATATATTTTACTTGTCTAATAATATAAGTTTATTACTCCCTACTTCCTAATTTCCTTTACTCTCAAATTAGGCTTGATTTGTACCTGGATACAGATTCTCCAGTATCACTGATTACCAAATAATCAAAGAAATACATTTGTATTCAAATAACTTCATGTGTGCGTATATATGTTCATATATACAATATGTGTGGGTATATACACTTAACCAGTAGAGAACTCTGAATGAAGTATGCATTAGTACAACACCTGCCTTTTGTTTTGTTTTCAGTAAATTAGGCTTTCTGAATGTGGAAACAATAAAACATATGTGTATGCACAAGTGGGTGAATATATCACATTTTATTTTTTCCATATTCAAATAGCCCATTTTACTAGGGGGAAGAGAGAAGCAGATGATATGCTAAGTACATTTCTTTAAAAAACTCATATCAGCCTTAAAAATAAGTTAAAAGAAATTAATTAACCCATTTTTTAACCAACCCACTCTTCCTTCAAGAGCATCACAAGCAGAAAATTAATAGAATTAGCATTCATTAAAATTTGACCTAAATAAGTCATTTCTCAGTCTGAGAGGATGGATATTTGTAAGACTGCCCCAAGTAGTGTGAAACTATATCACAGAAATATGTATAACATATAATGAATTTCTATCTTAATACAAAAAACCCTAAAGAATTCTGTTAAATAGCATTCATGAATGATATTATGAGAATTCATTTAAAAATTACTAAATGAATATAAAAAAATAATTAACTGAATTTTGTAAACAGGTTTGGGTAGCAACCACATATGGATAATGATAAACAGTGTTAGCAAATAACTACACTGTTTCCTTAATAATTCTCACCTGGGATTCATTCATTTACTTACAGGTACCTTATTGTCTTATAGTGGATAATCCAGTACAGTTGTGAAGAATAGGAATACGACTTCATACTACTTAAAAATAACTGCAAAAGTTATTAATATACAAATAATATCTTGCATGTAATTCTACAGAACTTATTAATATACAAATCACTGATGATATATAAAAAGAGATTATGACATTAGCCAATCAGCTCTCCTAGCTAGCTACTTTTCAGTGGTCTATTGCGGTCCCTGAGATGCAAAGCATTTTCAGAGAGGTAAGCCTTGTCTGGACTTACAGGCTAGATATCTGGGATAGTATCCACACAAGAGGTGCTGCTTTTTTTTAGCATGAGAAGGAGAAAAGATGCTAAAGTCTTTTACAAATGCAGCATTGATCCCCAGGTGCTGTTAAATATAAGTCAGTAGAAGTCAGTTGACAAATGTTTATTAAACATCTACTAGGTGCCAGTTACTATGCTAAATTCTTGGGATACAAAGAAAGGTGAAAAAACAGAAAGCCTCTATTTTCAAGGTACTCACAGTCTAAAGAGAGAAACAACTCTGTTTAAACATAGTTATAGGATAAATTTGGAGATTAAAAAAAAAACAGAGGGAAGACACTGTTAATATTAAAGGGAAGTAGGAAAAGGCATCTTATAAAAAGCACAAATTTAGCTGGAACTTGAAGGAAACCAGGGAATCTGTGAGACAGAGATGAGGGTAAGAATTCCAAGCATGGGATATAGCCAGTGAAAATGTCAGGAATCAAATGATGAATTATTCTGTGCAAGGAAAAGAAAGGAGACCAATGTCATTGGATTAGAGTGCATGGGGGAAGAAAGAACACCAAAAAGGTAAGAAGGGGTCAAGTTTTGGAGAGCTTTGAAACCCCAAAAGAGAATTCTCCTAGAAATGAGTTAGCTAGATAAGGGTATGAACAGGACTTTGACAGATCTCTACTGACATCTGTGAAATGGGCTAGAGAAAACACTAGTGAATTTGTCTGTCATTCTAGCTGTTATTATTTACCTCCTTTTGGGGAGATGTGAACAGATTTGATTATGGCTACATCAGTAGATCTTTGATTTGCTTTGAAAATAGGTCTAATTTCACAACTTCCTAGGAATTAATTAGTTCCTTGAATATCTTAGATATTTAATAAATGCTAATTAGATTGAATCAAATCTGCTCATGATGTGGGACACATTGGTTCTTTCCTATCATTATTTAGAATTTTTTTTAAGTCCTGAGAAAATATTAAGGGCCTGGAAGAGTTAAAGGACAGAATTCAATGTAAGAAAATTAGCAATGTTAGTCTTTTTCCCATGTTTCTGCCAACATCTCAGACCTAAGGAAGAATCTTTTTGTGTCCTACATAAATCAAAAGAGAAAATATGATAGCTAGGGTCATATTTAGATGTGTCTGGATTCATGACAAATGTATATATTTAGCCTCTAGCTCTGTCACTCAATCATTCCCACTCTCCCTCCTCCTAATATCACATTTCCTTGCCAACTATGAATTCAGAAATAGTCTGGAAGGGAGCAACTACCTCAAAAGAAAGTACAACCAGATACTTAAATGAAACCATGGTGTATTTATGCTCAAATGTCCTATCACTTTATTTTTCAAAATTTGTTCTAACGTATGTTTTCACTTCTACTATTTGCAACCCACTTAAAGTGAATGACGTTAATTGTTAGTAGTTTTTTTTTAATATTCAATTAGAAGACACACATAGATGTAAGTTAAAGTTGAAGGTTTTTTTTTTAACTTTTGAAGATTCATTTCTAGAAACATTTGGAAATTAAAATGATCATGTGAAGTAGACAGGTAACATTTAAAAATATTTTTTCTCCTGAAATATGTATATTTTAGGAAAAAAATAGATATGGCCTGAATTTTCTACATTTTTTTTCTCAGATTTCCCTTACATTCTTTTTTACAGACTTGGATAAGGCTGATAACCCTCAGAAAGTATATCCTAATATCATCCTGGAGGTGATCAGGTAATCAGAGTATTTTTCGGTAGTAACACACATAATTTTTCTCATACCTATCTGTTCTAAGAGTGCATCAGAATAAAGATACTGACCGGTACCACCACAAAAAAAAATATATTATTGGTAAGGGAGCCACTTAAGTAAAAACCCATGATTTTCTTAACTCCTAAAGTTTCCTTATGTGGTTAGTGCTTCTAGTTTGATATATTTCATACGTATTACTGTGCTTTTACAATATGCCTCCAAACTCCACACTATACCCCATTTGGCCTCACCCTCATTTGCTGGATGGTGTATACTGATGAACATTAACTAATTATGGGACAAGCTTTTTTTTTTTTCTAGTTCAAAACTCAATTTGAGCCAAGCATTCTTTTCCTCAAGGTCTTTTCCTATAGATTATTCTAAAGCACTAGCATATATAAAACCTATCCCTCAAATATTGAAGTAAAACAGCATAAATAAAAGTGTTCTCTTGGTCAAAGCTTATCATTAATGTAGGTAAACAATGTGTGTGTTAAAAATGTTACAGAATCCCAAAGTTGGAAGGGAACTCAATAGCCACCTAACCCAACTCATTCCCAAAAGGAATCACTGCTATAATATACCTGTTGTTGTTCAGTTGTTCAGTCATGTCTGACTCTTTATGACCTCAAGATTCATAATACCCCAGGACTTTCTATCTTCCACTATCTCTCAAAGTCTGTCCAAGTTCATGTTCATTGCTTACATGCCATTATCTATCCATCTCTTCTGCCATCCCCTTTTCCTTTTGCCTTCAATCTTCCCCAATATCAAAGTCTTTTTCCACTTAGTCCTGTCTTCTCGTTATGTGGCCAAAGTATTTAAGCTTCAAGTTCAGTATTTGACTTTCCAGTAAATAGTCTGAATTAAATTCTTTAAGTATTAACTGATTTGTCATAGCTTTCCTTCCAAGGAATAACTGTCTTTTAATTTCATAGCTGCAGTTGCCATCTGCAGTGATCTTTGAGCTCAAGAATATAAAATATGACACTATCTTCATTTCTTCTCCCTCTATTTGCCAGGAAGTGATGAGGCCAGGTCCAAAGATCTTAGTTTTTTGATTTTAAGCTGCAAGCCAGCTTTTACACTCTCCTCTTTCACCCTCATTAGGAGGTTTCTTAATTATTATTCACTTTCTGCCATCAGAATGGCATAATCTTCATATCTGAGACTATTGATATTCCTCCTGGAAACCTTAATTGTAGTGTTTGATTCTTCCAGACTGATATTTCACATGATTTATTCTGCATATAAAGTAAATAAATAAGGTGACAATATAAAGCCTTTTCATACTCCTTTTCTATTCTTAAACCAATCACAGTTGTTTCATGTTTGGTTCTAATTGTTGCTTCTTGACTCACATACAGGTTCCTGAGGAGACAAATAAAATGATCTGGTCCTCCCATCTCTTTGAAGACTTGCCACATTTTACTGTGATCCACATAGTCAAAGTCTTTAGTGTAATCAATAATGCAGAAGTAGATATCTTTGTTCTGGAACTCTTTTGTTTTTTCCCATAATCCAGTGAGTGTTGACAATTTGGCCTTTGGTTCCTCTGCCTTTTCAAAAAACAACTTGCCCTTCTGGTAATTCTCAGTTCATTATTGCTGAAGTCTAGATTGCAGAATCTTAACCATGACGTTGTTGGCATATGAAATGAATGTAATTGTTCAGTTATTTGAACATCCCTTGGTATCGCCCTTCTTTAGGATTGAAACATAAGCCGATCTTTTCCAATCCAATGGCCACTGTTGAATTCTCCAAATTTGCTGGTATATTGAATGTATCACTTTAACAGTATCATCTTTTAGTATTTTAAATAGCCCAGCTGGAATTCCATCACTTTCAATAGCCTTATTTTTAACAATTCCTTTTAAGGCTCACTTGACTTCATTCTCCAGGATGTCTGGCTCTAGATTAGTAAACACACCATTGTGGTCACCAATGATGTTAAGATCTTTCTTGTATAGTTATTTTGTGTATTCTTGCCACCCTTTTCTTAATCTCTTCTGCTTCTGTTAAAATCTTGCCATTTTTGTCTTTTATCATGCCCACTTTTGCCTGAAATTTTCCCTTGATATCCCTCATTTTTAGAAGAGATCTATTGTTTTTTTTTCCCTTTCTATTGTTGTCTTCTATTTCTTGGCACTGCTTACTTAAGAAAACTTTCCTGTATCTCCTTGCTATTCTCTGGAATTCTGCATTCAGTTGGGTATATCTTTCCCTTTCTCTGTTACCTTTTGCTTTTCTTCTTTACTCAGCTATTTGCGAAGCCTCATCAGACAGCCATTTTGCTTTCTTGCTCTTCTTTTTCTTTGGGATGTTTTTTGCTGCTTTCTCCTGCACAATATTGACAACCTCTGTCCATAGCTCTTCAGGCATTCTATCTACTAAACTTAATCCCTTAGATGTATTTTTTCACTTCTATCTCATGTTCATAAGTGATATTATTTAGGCCATACCTACGTGGTCTGATAGTTTTCCCTACTTTTTAAAATTTGTGTCTGAATTTTGCAATAAGAAGCTCATGATCTGAGCCACATTCAGCTCTAAGTTTTAACTGATTGTATAGAGCTCCTCCACCTTTGGCTGCAAATTATATAATCAATCTGATTTCTATACCTATCACCTGGTGATGTCCATGTGTACAGTTGTCTTTTGTGTTGTTGAGAAAGAGTGTTTGTTATGACTAGAGAGTTATCTTGACAAAACTCAATTAGTTTCTGCCCTACTTCATTTTGTACTCTAAGGTCAAACTTGCCTGTTATTCCAATTATATTTTGATTTCCTACTTTAACATTCCAATCCTCTATGATGAATGTTACATCTTTTTTTGGTGTCATTTCTAGAATATTATATAAGTCTTCATAGAACTGATCAACTTTGACTTGTTCGGCATCAGTGTTTGGAGCACAGGCTTGTAATAATATAATGAATGGTTTGCCTTGGATTCAAACAGATATCATTCTGTCATTTTTGAGAGTGTACCCCACTACTACTTTTCTCAACCTTTTATTGACTATGAATGATACTCTTTTTCTTCTAAAGGATTCTTGCCTACAGTAGATCATGTAATGATCACATGAATTAAATTCACCCATTCCCATCCATTTAAGTTCAATGACAAGCAAGATATCAATGTTTAATCTTTATGTCTCCTGTTTGACCACACCTCAGTTCATAGATCTTATATTCCAGTTTCCTATGCAGTATTAACCTTTGTAGCATTGAACTTTCCTTTTGTCGTCAGATGCATCCACAGCTGAGCCTCCTTTTGGCTTTGACCTAGCAACTTCATTAGCACTGGAGCTACTTGTAGTTGTCTTCCACTCTTCCTTAGGAGCAGTATAATGGACACCTTCAGATCTGAAGGGTTCATCTTCTGATGATACTATACCTGGTATGTAGTCAAATACCCTCTTCTTGAAGAAATTTAAGAAGGGAGATGGCACCACTACATAAAACTTCCCTTTCTGTCATGTCTAATTGCTAGGAAGTTTTTCTTTATATAAAGTATAAATTTGCCTCTTTGCAGCTTCCACTCATTGCTCCTGGTTCTCTTCTATGTAGCCAAAGAGAATAAATCTAATCCATCTCAACCTATATTTATGTGGTGTGTTCCCACAGTCCTTCAGCTTCCTAGTTTCCTTCCTTTTAATGCTCTACAGCTTATCAATATCCTTATTAAACTATGACACCCAGAAGTGAGCGCAGTACTCCAGGTGAGTTCAGATGAGGGCAGAGAAGAGGCCCTGTCATCTCCTCATACATGAGCCTATACATACCCTTTTAATGCAGCTTAAGATAACATTAACATCTTTTGGCTACTGTATCACACTGCTCACTCATATTAAACTGTCCATCTCCTAAAACCCATAGACTTTTTTTTAAACATACTACTTTCCGACCAGGCCTCAAGAATCTCATACTTTGAAACACAGTTCTTCATAGTCCAGTGTAAGACATTACATTTATGCTGATTGAATTCCTTTGCATTAAATTCTGCCAAATTCTCTAGCTTGTCAAGATCTTTCTGAATCCTGACTCTGTCATGCAGGAACTTAGGTGTCTTTCTTTGCTTAATGCTAGCTGCAAATTTGATGAGGATACAATCCATTCCTTTATATAGATAATTGATAACATTGTTAAACAGCAGAGGGAAGAGCATAGAACATTTTATCACTGTCTAGCATAGACACCATCTAGTAACTTTTAGACATAACTTTGGGAAAAAATATGTGTTTAAGCCACAAGTATTGACTTAAAAAATGAATAGATCTAGAATTTTTTTTAAATCACTACACACTAAATTATTTCTTAATCACACATTTCAAAACCATTACAAAACATTACAAAGGCATAAAACAAGGGTGGTAGCTAAACAGCACAGTGGACCATGAGTCTGTAAGGCTTGAGTTCAAATCAGGCTTTAGACACTTAGTGGGTGTTTAACACTAAGCAAATTGCAATCTCTACCTGAATCACTTTTCTCATCTGTAATATGAGGATAATAACACCTCTCTGCTGTTGTGAGATTAAAATTTGTAGAGAAAATTGCAAACCTTAAGCTACCATATAAATACTAGTTATTGATGAGGATGATGATGCCACAATCTACCATCTGTTTGATAATGTAAAACTGAACAGCACCAAGAAACCAAGAATTAGCTTTAAAAAGTTGCAAATAAGCAAACATAGCTTGCTGAGTTCATAGTATTAATAAGACAAAAGTTTGAAAGCCTAATATACAGGGGGAAATACCTGAGGCATTAAATTGCATGGAGAGGACCAGGTTAGGAGAAAATTCCAGCTTTGACCTAAGAACACTACATCCTCAGCCACTGGCCTTGAGACCTCGGTTCCTTCAAGTAAATTGACAGCAAAAAAAGATACCAGGTTAGCAAAATTGCCAAGGCCTCTTCCCCTAAAGAAATGAGAAATATGCTTGCCTTAAATTGACCTCAAGCCTTAGTTCACTGGTCCAGTACAATGAATTACATGATATCCAGGAGTTCTAATAAGCATTCTCCCACTTTACCCTCCTTCTAAACATAGTCTGCACATAGTAAGCACGTGACTCCATGAGGGTGTGGTCCTAATGGATCCAAATATATGCTAACCACTTTCTATGTTAGTGTACTCTTCCCTTGGGCAGGGAAGTGTGTGTGACCAGAAGGATTTTACATAAGCATGAACCCCAGGAAAAACAATCATTTGTGGAGGCTCTGATGAATTATGTAACATTCTTATTTTCCTCCCACCATTTTCCACCTTAACCCAGCTCCAGCCTCATACCTTCCATCACAGTATCAATAAATGACCTCAAATCTACAACTCTTTAGCTCTAGTTACATTCAAACTGGTATAATATTGTAATAATTGAGCAAAGGATATAATAAAGGATAAAGGCTATTTTGAAAAGAGAAACTTTTTCAAGGTTTATTAACTACATTTATTGTTAGTGCACCCATGAGTCGACAGTTTCTTTCATCCTTTCTTTAAAATACTCATGTTTTTTTCCAGATGGCAATTGATACTTTAGAAATTTATCACACTTGGAAGAGACTGCAAGGGTCATTTGGTTCAACCTTCCTTGACTGATAAGCCTTGCTACAACATTCTTAACAAACAAGTGATTGTCCAGTTTCTGCTTGAAGGTAATAGTAAGGTTGTAGTGATGGCCCTTCCTTCAGCTGTATGGCCATGGGTCACATTTTTCTGAGTCTCAATTTCCCTATCTATAAAATGAGGATACTAGAGAACTACATACCTCATGATATTGTTCTGAAAATTAAATGAAAAGATTCACACAAGAGCAAGTCATGCAACTCTTGTATAAATCTGATTGTTAGGAAGATTTCCTTTACGTTCAGCCTAAATCTAACTCTTTACAACTTATACCATACCTCTGACTTCCGAGCTTTATGTTCAAACAGAATAAATCAAATCCGTCTTCCACATAACAATCCTTGAAATGCTTGAAGGTAGCATGACTTGAGGCTCTGAATTGAAGTATATCAAGTAATGAACTTGGAGCCAGGAGGATCTAGGTTCTAAACCTGCCACAGAAACTTTTATTCATTGTGTAATATTAGGTAAGTAACTTTTCCCCTCTGTGCCTAGGGTGCCCCAACTATCAAATGAAGGGGTTGTGTGTCTTGATGGACTCTAATAATCCTTCCTACTTCAAAATCTGTGACTCTATAACCATATCTCTTCAAAGTCTTTTTCTTCAATGCTAAACATCCCCAGGTCCTTCAAAAACCATGTTCTCTAATTCTTTAACAATCCTTGCACTTGTCTTCTGAACAAGTTTCACTTTTTAGGTATTATTCCCAGAATATGGAACCTAGAAGGGAAAATAGAACCCTAAATATGGAATCAGAAGAGTATGGCAGAACTATTTCCTCCTTAGTCATGGATATGATGCATTTTCTAATATATGTGTGTGTGCGTGTGTATTTTAGACTTTGTGCTTCCGTTTTGAGCACAGGTGAGAAACTAGAGTTCCTGAAAATAAACTTTCTTTGCCCATGAAGCCAAGACGTTTCTGGAGCTCACTAATGATAAGCAATTGTCAAAAAGTGAAATTTTGCAAGTAGCTGTGACTTTCAACTTTAATTCATTTGAGATTTTGGTATTCCAATACTTTCAGTAATAATGCATCATCAGAAATGGATGGTCATTTAAAAGAGAGTCATTTGTTGGTACAGTAGAAAGCGTATAAGATTGTGAAGGTAAAGGGACAATGGTTCACGTCCCAGCTTATCTACTTTATATGTGTGAGTGTGGACAAATAACCATTCTTGACCTTTTATTCTCTTTATCTACAAAATGAAGGAATTTCAATAAATATTCTCTCTGGTCTCTTCCAGCTCTAAATTTACAAATTAAAATATGTAATTGCTTTTCAAGTAGACATGTGCAGTAATTAAAATCCTGCACAACCAAAATACTTTGCTAGCTATTTCCCATATATGACAATCTATCTTCTGTCTACATGTCTTTGCATCATCTGTCCCCTAAATCTGTGATGCCCTCCTCATCTCTGTAACTGTGAATTCCTTGCTCTCTTGAAGGCAAAACCAGGAGATCACTTCCTGGATTATTACCCACGTTGTTAGTTCTTTCCTTGTCCTAATGCTACTTTCTACATTTTTATAAGCTTTATATTTGATTATCCATATACATGATGTCTTTGCCCTCCTCACATTCCTACAGCCTTGAAGAATGTAAACTTGTTAAGGAGTAAAGCTATTTCTCATATGTCAAATGCCTGCTGTAGTACCTTGAATATAGAAGGAAGTCAACAAATATTTTAATTGAATTTTATGTCAGTTATCCCCACTTTACAGATGAAGAATCAAAGACTTTGAGAGATTAAATGATTTATTTAGAATCATAGAAAATGAGATACTATCTGTAACTATGTGAGATAAGATTCTAACTCAGACCTATAATACGACAATTTAAACTGCACTTTTTTATGCCATGCTTGTCATTCATGGGCAAACACAGTGCCTTCCATGCAGTAGGTATTAAATAAATGTTTGTTGAATTAAATTGAGTTGAATGTGTTGAATTGATAAATACTAGAGGGAATTATTTCCTTTCTCAGTAATTGGTGCCTTACTGATAAACTCATCCAGTTACATTACAGAGAGGGAGAAGCTCCTGTCATTTCACAAATCCAACTCCAGATGGATCCATAAAAGGTACTACAATGAAGCAGTCAAAAATGATCAGTCTAGAAACCAGTCCAGTCAGACTATGGGAATTATCTCTATCTGGAGCTATCAACATAAGCAATGGATGTAATACAGAGCAACTGTATTTCAGAATATTTAGCCTAGTCTCTGGATAATTTATCAAATTACAAGAATATTCTATAAAAGCTAAAATAGATTACTAATGAGTGAAGGCATGAATTCATTCTGGTGGGGAAGAGCAATGGAAGGAAAGAACTTGTGTTGAGCTTGGGCTGACACTGAGACATCATCATCGTCATCATCATAACTAATATTTATAAAACATTTTAAATTTTGAAAAGCACTTTATATAAATTGTATCTTTTGATCATAGATGGGAGATTCCTGAAGCCAGGTACCAGGAAAAACCAGGGCCAGAAGGCTCTATCTGGAAAAGGACAACTACATAGCTCTTATTATCACATAATAGACCCTGCAGGGACCTTAGAGATCTTCTAGTCCAACTTCCTCATTTTATAGAAGAGGAAAATGAGGCTCATAGAGTTTAAGATGCTTTCCCAGGATCATTTAGCTAGTAGTTGTCAGATATTACATTATAACTCAGTTCTTTCTTACTCCAAGTCTAGCATTTTATCCACTATGCAATGTGTTGTTGCAGGCAGAAAATGATTCCTGAAGATATGAGGTTATAAAGGCCCAGATCAAAAGTGTGAAATGCTACCAAGATTAAAGCTCAGGGAGAATAAAAGGATAATTGAGAATGAGATAGAATGGGCCTAGACAGGAAGAGAAAAAAGAGTATTGGTTTCACACCGAAGTCCATACAAATAAAAGAACTCAGGTTTTTACTTGTCCAGGAATGTAAGGCCAATCCTACCTTTGAGTTTCCCCTCCAATATTACGCTCTGACAAAATAATAATACTAGTAGTAATAGTAGTAGTGGTAGTAGTAGTAGCAGTAGCAGCAGCAGCAGTAGTATTTAATGTTTACTATGTGCCAGGTGATTAAAATAATTATTTCATTTTATCCTTACAATTCACACTTTAGAAATAGCATCCCATTTGATCCTCACAACCCTGGGTGATTTGTTTTATTTTGTTTGTTTTTTATTAACCACATTTTACAGATGAAGAAATTAAGAAAAACAGAGTAAGTGACTTGCCCAGCATCACCCATCTATAATACGTCTGAAGGTATGTTTGAACTTAGGTAACCTCACTTCAGGTCCAGTGCTCTATTCACTTTGCTGCCCAACTGCCTGGAAATGGCTGCTTATAAACAGGATGGCAGAACATTGGAATAGGTATCAAGTGAAATCAGTACAAATTTTGGCTCCACTGCTAGCCTGTCAATGTGTCTTTGGTAAATGTCCTTTAATTCTCTGGACTTCAGTTTCTTTATCAGTAAAGTAGGTCACTGGATAAGACATTGTTCCAGTATTTGTTCCAATTGTAATAATCTATGATTCTAAGAAGCAGTGAGCAATGAATAAGTGATACAGTGGAAAGAACATTAAGCCAGGAGTTGAACTGCCTACATTCTCATACTGCCTCTACCATTTATCATTCTTGAGAAAATAGACTCCTTACGCCTATTCTTTCATCTGAATAATGACTTGGATCAGAGTGTCTACCTCACAAAGTTACTTTATGACATACTGTCCCACATGACTATGGGCAAGGCATTTAATTTCATATTGCCCCAAAGCAAGTCTTTCACACAATAAGTGGTAGACGAGTTGTTGATCTTCCTAAGTGGATGATGTGTCTGCACAAGAGCTTCCTGTACTATTGAAGTCACAAGCTGATACAAACAGACAGATAGACAGACTTATACACACAGATAGAGAAATACATAGATAAACAGAGTCCAAATACTGGCATTAGAAGCAAACTATGAAAGGTACACGTTTTTACCCCCTTTGATACAGAGCATAAAGATATTCTTAGCTGTTTTCTTACGGATAGAATACCTCAAACAAAAATAATTAAATATTTTGCATCAATTTATGATTGTAAGGAAATATATTACAAGAGACATATTTGGTTTATAGTTTCCATTTGCATAGGGTATAAAAATGATATTGAAAATCCCAAACAATGATGCAGCAGGATAATGGATCATGAGCATTTGCACTAGCAAGGACAGGCTATTTAAGACAAGATAGCAGAAAGGTATTATTGAAATCTAAGCAAGTGAACACACTATTTCAAGAGCAATATAATAGTCTCTAATAACTTAATGGACTTCATGTCATATCTCCAATCCATTCAAGTCTGTACTTTAATTTTGGCTCTGATGTTGAAGACCTTTTAAAGACCATTTTATTTTCAGAACAACAGTAGCTAGCCGGCAATCAATTATATGTTTTACATTCTGCGTTATATTTTTGACTCAAGATGTAGAATTTGTTGATAGATTTTGAGATCCCTGTGGCAGACATTTTCCTGCTCACTGCTTGCCAGTCCAGGTAATCAATTAAAACATTTTATTTCATCTTTGCTTAACAGCAACAAAAAGAGTGTTTTTGTAGATTAATTTTATAATGTCAAGGAAAGACATTTTGAAAATATATTGTTTGCAATATCAATATACAAGCTGCCTAGAGATTAATGCACTTGTCAAAGTGGTAGGCTGCAATCTGTTGATTAATTTTTCAGGGCCCTAAAAAGATATTATGGAGATATTTTCTTTGTAGCATGTCTAATGTTTATAACAATTACAGTATTAATTTATATCACAATTTCTTAAAGTAAAGAAAAGTAGAGGTTTGTTGAGAATGCATGTTGATTTGTTTGAGCATACGAGGAAAAAGGGAATAATCATATTTGTGACTCTTACTTCAGCGAAATACAACTATATACATATATATATATATATAACCTTCATAAGAATGATGTTATTTTATTTATTCAATGTGTTTTGTACCTGTGTCTACTCAACTAAAGACAAGTTAGAGTTAATAATTATAATTTAATTTATTAATCTATTCATTTATTTGATCAATATGCATTAGGCCCCTACTATGTACAATGCACAGTGATAGAAACTAGCGGAGATGAAAAGGATATAAGATGTCGCCTCTTCCTTGAAAAAGTTTATAATCAAGTAATAGGAAGCAGACACATACACATATAATTAAAATAAAATTAGCGCATGATAACTGTTGTACTATAAGATCAAAGAGAGAGAGATTACTTCCAGTTCAAGGGATCAGAGAAGGAAAGCTTCATCAGAGATTGGTATTTGAGTTAGCTGTTAGGAAACAGGCAGGATGCCAAAACAAACAGACAAGAAAATAATATGGAGATATGGAAACTACCTGGATCATGAACAAATCGGGTAGAAAATGTCCGATAAGGCTGAAAAAAGTAGGATTTAGTCAGATTGTAGAAAGCTTTGAATGCTAGACACATATGTGTTTTGGGCTTTGTGTGTGTGTGTTTGTGTGTATGTGTGTGTGTGTGAGAGAGAGAGAGAGAGAGAGAGAGAGAGAGAGAGAGAGAGAGTTTGCAACTAATAGAGTCTTCAAAGGGTTTTGAGTAAAAGATTGACATGATTAGACCCATGCATCAGAAAAATGATCCTACAGAAGAGTGACTTGGAATGGATATTGACTAGGGACAGTGAGATATATTAGAATGTAAAATTAAAGTAAGTCCAAAGGAAAGAAATAACCTGCTCTGCACTATAGTAGTAGTTATACAGTAATGTACAGTTGAAAAAGCAGTATATTTGGAATCAGAGTACATGGGTTCAAATCCCAATTCTATTACTTGTGTGACCTTGTGACCTTGGACAAATCACTTAACTTCTTTGTGTCTTAATTTTCTCATCTGTAAAATGAAACTATTAAATGAGATGGGGTCAGAGGTCATTCAGACTCTAAACCTGTGATCCCATGACCTAGAAAGGTATGATCAGTTAGCCAAAACTATGCAACAGCACTCACTATCCATCACAAACTAGGAGACAAAAAGTCCCTATATCAAAAAGGATAATTGCAATATATTCTTGAAAATTCTACAAAAAAGACTGTACCGTAATTATAGCATTATCACAGTCATATTGTTCTCCACAATCACTTGAACATAATTTTACTTCACAAAAATTGAAGAAAATCATTTTAATAGATGTCACCATGCAGAATATTTCATGGTCTTCTATGTGGAATGAAAATATTAAAAAAATAATAGAGATACCTAGCTGAAGAAATAAAATCCATTTGGGAACAGGTTCATACACATGTCTATCATGCCTGTCACACCCCACCTGTCCCTCTACCCCCATCCAATGAGAGTTGTTTAAAAGAAGATTTCAATGAACCTATTGAGGACCAGCTTATATCCAAATGTACAATTATCTGAAGAACACTAAATTGAAAGCAGAATAGACTTTTTCTGGAATAATTTCCATCCTGGTGATTGAAAGTTATGAGAATGAGATGGTAATAGTAATATCTTGCATTTATATTACACTTTAAGATCTGAAAAATACTTAACATTAACACTTGACTGAGCCAAGGTGGTGGAGAGAAACCAGGAAATTACCTGAGTTCTCCTCAGTTTCTCTCAGAAACAAAGTTAGGTCAAGCTCTTAAAACAGTTCTGGGGCAACAGAATCCACAAAAAGATGGAGTGAAACAATTTTCTACCCCAAAATAACTTAGAAGTATTTCAGGAAAGTCTGTTTCAGGTGGGTGAAAGGGGAGTGCAGCCCAGTGCAGGCAGCATCAAGGCAAGTCAGCAGGAGACTTTTAACCATAGCATTAATCAGCAACCAAGGCCCTGTTGTCTGGGCTCAGAAGCCAGTGGCATAGCAGGCCAGTTGTAAGGCCTTCAGCCCCAGAAAAACAGGCAAAATTCCAGCCCCAGAAGACAGGGAACAATAGGCGCAACTAAACAGGGCCAACATAGCACAGTGGGCAAGCTGTCAGCCCCAAAGTCTCCAGTGCAGAAAGCCGGAGACCAGGCCCCTGGCTCCCAGTGCAAGAAGCTTGGGACAGTGCCCTCTGTATCCCCCCCCCCACCCGAAAAAAAAAACACACAAAAAAACACAAAACAAAACAAAAAAGAGCCCTGACCACAGAAAACTACTATGGTGACAGGGAAGATCAAAGCACAAACTCAGAAGAGGACAATATCAAAATGCTATATACAAAGTCTCAAAGGGAAATATGAATTGGTCTCTTAGAAGAGCTCAAAAAGGATTTTAAAAATCAAGTAAGAGAGGCAGAACAGCTTAGAAAAGGAAGCACAAAATTTGACTAAAGAAAACAATTCTTTAAAAAACACAATTAGTCAAATGGAAAAACAAAATCCACTGAAGAAAACAGTTCCCTTAAAAGCAGAATTAGTCAAATGGAAAAAAAAAAGTGTACAAAAGCTAAGTGAAGAAAATAATTTCTTAAAAATTAGGACTGGGCAAGTGACTCTGAGACATGAAGAATCCATGAAACGAAATTTTTAAAAAATGAAAAAAAAAAATAGAAGAAAATGTAAAATACCTCACTGGAAAAACAACTTAACTGGAAAATAGATCCAGAGGAGATAATTTAAGAATCATTATACTACTGGAAAGTCATAATAAGAAAAAAAAGAAAAAAGCCTGTACAGCACCTTTCAAGAAATTATCAAGGAAAACTGCCCTGATATCCTAGAACCAAAGGGTAAAATAGTCATTGAAGGAATCCACCAGTTGCCTCCTGAAAGAGATCCCAAACTGGAAAGTCTAAGGAATATTGTAGCCAAAGTCTAGACCTATCAGATCAAGGAGAAAATGCTACAAGCAACCAGAAAAGAAGCAAACTAACAAAAACAACAATTTAAATACCAAGGAACCACAGTCAGTATCACACAGGACTTAGCAACCTCTACCTTAAAGAATTTGAGGGGTTGGAATATGGTATTCCAGAAAGCAAAGGAGCTTGGATTACAACCAAGAATCAACTACCCAGCAAAACTGAGCATAATCTTTCAAGGGAAAAGATGAATATTTAATGAAATAGGGGACTTTCAAAATTTCCTGATGAAAAGGCCAGAGCCGAACAGAAAATTTGAACTTCACATACAAGACTGAAGAGAAACATAAAAAGGTAAACAGGAAAGGAAAAAAAAAAAAGTAGTATTTAATAAAGTTAAACTGTTTACATCCCTACATGGGAAAATGATACTTGTATCTCTTAAGAACTGTATCTCTATTAGGACAGTGAGAAGGAGTATACTTAGAGTGTGTGAATATAAGTTGACTTTGATGTGATGATTAAAAAATAATTAAGGCATGAGGAAAAAAAGGATTGTACTGGGGGAAGAGAAAAGGGGGAAGGCAGAATAGGGTAAATTGTATCACACGAAGAGAAATGAAAGACCTATTGCAATAGAGTGAAAGAAGGGAGGGAGTGAGCATTGTTTGAAGTTTACTGTCATGGGATTTGGCTCAAGGGTGAATAACATAAATACTCAGTTAGGTAAATAAATCTATCCTACCCTATAGGAAAGTAGAAGGGGAAGGGAAAAATAAAAGGAGCAAAGGAAGCTGATAAAAGAGAGGGCAGACTGAGGAGGTGGTGGTCAAAAGTAAAACAGGGTGAAAGAAAAGAGCGGGGGGAGAGAGAGAGAGAGAAGAGAGAGATAGAGAGACAGAGAGAGAAAGAGAGAGACAGAGACAGAGAGATATAGAAAGACAGAGACAGACAGAGAGAGAAAAAGAGAGAGAGAGAGAAGTATAAATGGGAAAAATAGGATGGAGGGAAATACACAGTTAGTAATCATAACTTTGAATGTAAATGGAATGAACTCTCCCATAAAATAGAAGTGGAAAGAAAAGTGGATTAAAAACCAAAATTCTATAATATGTTGTTTACAAAAAGCACACTTGAAGCAGAGAGAGACACACAGAATAAAATAAGAGGCTAGAGCAGAATCTATTACTCTTCAGCTGAAGTTAAAAAAAAAAAAAGCTGGTGTAGCAATCCTGATCTAAAACAAAGCAAAAGCAAAAAAATAGACCTAATTAAAAGAGATAACGAAGGAAAATACATCTTGCTAAAAGATACTATAGACAACAAAATAATATCAATACTAAACTAAATATCAATATATGCACCAAATGGTATAGCATCCAAATTCTTAGAGGAAAAGTTAAGTGAATCATAGGAATAAAAATAGACAACAAAACTATACTAGTGGAGAACCTCAACTTTCTCCTCTTGGACCCTGATGAAATCTAACCATAAAATAAACAAGAAAGAAGTTAAGGAGGTGGATAAAATTTTAGAAATGTTAGATATGATAGACCTCTAGGGAAAACTGAATGGGGATAGGAAGAAATATACCTTTTTCTCAGTAGTCCATGGCACCTACAGAAAAAACTGACCATAGGGCATAAAAACCTCACAATCAAATGAAAAAGGATCTTTTTCAGATTATGATGAAATAAAAATCACATATAATAAAAGGCCATGGAAACATAGTTTAAAAATTAATTGAAAACTAAATAATATAATTCTAATGAATGAGTGGATCAAAAACAAATCATAGAAACAATCAATAATTTTATCAAAAAGAACAACAACAATGAAAAAACATACCAAAACTGAAGGGACACCACCAAAGTACTTAGGGGAAATTTTATATCTCTAAATGTTTACATGAATAAAATAGAGAAAGAGCAGATCAATGAACTGGGCGTGCAAATTAAAAAAAAAAAGAAGGTAGAAAAAGAAGAAATTAAAAATTGCCAGTTAAATACCAAATTAGAAATTCTGAAAATCAATATGAAGATTAATAAAATTGAAAATAAGAAAACTATTGAACTAATAAATAAAACTAAGATCTGATTTTATTAAATAAAACAAAATAGACAAACCTTTGGTTAATTTGATTAAAAGAAAGGAAGAAGAAAACCTAATTATCAATATCAAAAATTAAAAGGGTGAATTTACCAACAATGAAGAGGAAATTAAAGCAATAATTAGGAGTTATTTTGCCTAACTATACACCAATAAATCTGACAATCTAAGTGAAATTATTGAATATTAACAAAAACATAAATAGCCTAAATTAACTGAAGAGGAAATAAAATACTTAATAACCCCATTTCATAAAAAGAAATTGAACAAGCCATCAATGAACTCCATAAGAAAAAAGCTCCAGGGCCAGATTGATTAATAAGTGAATTCTACCAAACATTTAAAGAACAATTATTTCCAATAACACAAATATGGTGCTGATGCCTAAATCAGGAAGAGCCAAAAGAGAGAAATAATATTATAGACCAATTTTCCTAATGAATATTGATACAAAATTATTAAATAAAATATTAACAAAGAAATTGTAGCAACATAGCATGCAAATAATACACAATGACCAGATGGGATTTATACCAGGAATACAGGACTGGTTCAATGTTAGGAAAACTATCAGCGTAATTGACGATATCAATAATAAAACTAACAAAAATCATGATTATCTTATTGATGCAGAAAAAGTTTTTGACAAAATACTGTACCCACTCCTATTAAAAACATTAGAAAGCCTAAGAATAAATATGAGATGATAAGCAGTATATATCTAAAACAATCATAAAGCATTATATGTAATGAGAGTATGCTAAAAGGCTTCCCAATAAGATCAGGTTGTGGAAACAAGGATGGCCACTGTCACCACTATTATTCAATATTGTACTCAAAATTTTAGCTTTAGCAATAAGAGAAAAAAAGAAATTGAAAGAATTAGAATAGGCAACAAGAAGACAAAACTATCATTCTTTTCAAATGATATTATAGTATGTTTAGAGAATCCTAGAGAATCAACTAAAAAAAAAAAACTTCTTGAAATAATTAACAACTTTAGCAAAGTTGCAGGATATAAAATAAACCCACATACATCAGCAGCATTTCTATATATTACCAACAAAGTTCATCAGCAAGAGATAGAAAAAGAAATTCCATTTAAAATAACCACAGGAAATTAAAAATACTTGGAAGTCTATCTGCCAAGACAATTGTGTATATGAACACAATTTAAAAACACGTTTCACGCAAATAAAGTCAGATCTAAACAATTGGAAAAATATCGGTTGCTCATGGGTAGGCCTAGCTAATATAATGAAAATGACAATTTTATCTAAATTAATTTACTTATTCAATGGCATGCCAATCAAACTAACAAAAATTATTTTAGAGACCTAGACAAAATATTAACAAAATTCATCTGGAAGAACAAAAGTTCAAAAATATCAAGGAAATTAATGAAATAAAAATGCAAAGGAAGGTGGTTATTCCTACTAGATCTAAAACTATATTATAAAGTAGCCATCAAAACTATTTGGTACTGACTAAGAAATAGAATGGTGGTGGATCAGTGGAATATATTAGGTACACAAGACACAGTAGTGAATAACTATAATAATCTACTCTTTGATAAACCCGAAGACTCAAGCTTGTGGGCTAAGAACTCACTATTTGTCGAAAACTGGAAAATAGCATGGGAGAAACTAGGCATAGACCAACATCTCACATCATATACAAAGATAAGGTCAAAATGTGTACATAAGTTATACCTAAAGACATAAGCAAATTAAGAAAGCAAGGAATACTTCACAGATCTATGGAGAAGGGAAGAATTTATGACCAAACAAGAGATAGAGAACATAATGAAATTTTTACAGAGAGTCTTTCTGATAAAGGTCTCACTTCTTAAATACATAGGGAATTGAGCCAAATACAGAAAAAATAAGAGATATTTCCCAATTGATAAATGGTCAAAGGATATTAATAGGTAAATTTCAGACGAAGAAATTTAAGCTATCCGTAGTCATATGAAAAATGCTCTAAATCACTATTGATTAGAGAAATGCACTTTAAAACAACTCTGAGGAACCCCCTCACACCAATCAGATTGGCTGATATGACAAAAAAAGGAAAATGACAAATGTTGGAGAGGATGTGGGAAAATTGGGATACTAATGCTTTGTCGGTGGAGTTGCAAACTGATCAACCATTCTGGACAACAATTTGGAACTTTGCCCAGAGGGCTATAAAACTGTTCATTTGCTTTGAATGATCAACTATGATTGACTTAGCTCTTCTCAGCAATACAATGCCCAGTGTCACACTGCTGGTCAGTCAGTATCTCAGGCATAATTGAATCTCAATGCTTTCTGTCTCCAAGGTCAGTGCTTTATTTTATTTTATTTTATTATTTATTATTATCTTTGATGTTGTCCCCCCAAAAAAGGAGTAATAATTATATAAACACAAATAACTAGCATGGTAGGTGGCACAGGGTGCTGGGACTGAAGTCAGGAAGACTCATCTTCACGAGTTCAAATCTGGTCTCAGATACTTACTTGCTTTGGGACACTGGGTAAGTCATTTAATCTTGTTCACATCAGTTTCTTCTTCTATAAAATGAGTTGCAGAAATAAATGGCAAAACACTCTAGTATCTTTGCTAAGAAAACCCCAAAATTGATCCACAAAGAATCTGACATGACAGAACAACAGGATGACCAATTTATTCTACTTTTTCTTATGAAGTATTCAAACCCAAATAATTTTCATTACTGGTTCATCTCACTCTTCTGCAAATTTTTAATAACATTATTTTTCCAACATCTGTGATTTTTTAAATGAAAATGATAAAAAATTTGTAATATTAAGAAAAAATGAAAAATTTTAATCCTATTTCTGACCAATACTTAGGGTTAAGCCACATACCTTGTATTATATTGGCCTTATCATGATGTTTATGTTTTTGCCACAACTTCTTTAACTTTTCAAATATTTTATGGCTTAAAAAATAGTCAAATATAAGAAGAATATTTAATATTTTTAAAAATGTGCATACAATGCATTAAAATTATTATCTTTATTATAGTAGAGCCTTCTCACAAAATTAAAATTAAATCAAGTCACATAATTGAGGAATTTAAGAAATAGTTTTATTCATTTTACATTTCATAAAGAAGATAAGTCAAATTCTTAAGCTACAAGGTGTATGTTTTGGAAGTAATTCAATTCAGCTAAACTCAAGTTGCCTAACTTCCCAAATAACTTCCTAAGATTATATGTTCCTGAGTAGAGAGATATTCTTCATTGGACTTTCCCTGTACCAATGAAGTCAAAGGTCTAGTCCAAAACAAAAATATTCAAGACACTACTGAGGTGATGTTCTCATTAACACAGTCCCCATATTCAAGGATCTCACATTCTAGATAAGAGGGAAACAGGTATACACACTTATAATAATGGTCTTGTAATACTTTTTTTTTTTAATTGCTGTGATAGAACTGTGTTCCCGTTCACATGAGAACATTCCCATCAATACAAAGTATAATTCAGTCACATTTTCTCATCTTGTACAACTCTAATTCATATAATAAAGCCACTAAAAGGGGTACAGTCAACCTCCTAAAGGCATTCCTCTAGATTTCAAGTTATGTAAGTAGAAATGAAGCCAAGAGATTGTCTACTGATTAGTCCTCACTCTAATCAAAGGATCAGTCTACTTCCTTTTCAAGTCATCCTTCACATTGATGATTTTCTTAATGTTTATAATCTTGAAGCCTACACATACTCATTTGTGCACCCATCCATTGCCCTTTAAGTGATCTGCAATTTTAATTCTTTGGAAACTGTAGTAAATGTTTGTTGATTAGACCATTATATGACTTTTATAAAGAGCATCAACAAAAGAATATTGGCGTTAAAAATATAAAAAAAGAGGTAAAAACCTACATTTCTTGGAAAATCAGCTGGAGCAAAAGGGCATTAAGAGAACTATATAGTTTCCCAGAGATGATCCAATGTGTTGATCTCCTCTTGTTAAATTCTGGGCCTCATTCATTGTTCATCCATAGTTTCTGTTGAAACTGTGCCAATGGAAATAAAGCTGTCCATTTAAAATGACATCATAGATTGGGCAGTGAATTTTCTTCATGTACTCCCCCCATAATATCTGGCTGAAACAAACAACTTTTCTATTTGTTTATTTGTTTTTTGGTGAACTATACATGTCATAAGGAGGCTTTGGAAGTCAGTACATTCAGCACAAAGCACTTATAAATAGGAACCTAAGCAGGCTACCACAGCATACAGTAGCATTTTTAACTTGAGGTCTTTCAATCTGAAATATGTATGTATGTGTACATATATATGTATATATATATATATATGTACACATACATACATGCATACACACAGATAGATGGATAAATTTCAGAAGTGTCAGAAATAAGTAAATAAGTTAGTCAACAAAGATTTGTGAAGACCTTACTCCAAGTCAAGCACTGCACTAAGCTTGAGTGAGCCATTATTTATTCAAGTGTCATCTAACTGTGGAATATGAGGTAGGCTGCCTCATAGTTTTAGTAACCATGTCAAACAATCACATACCAAGTCTTTAAGTCTATCTGCTTCATAAACAGTTGGTGTGAGCTTTCTAGCATCACAGTAAGGTATGAGTCTTAATTACGATAAATTCAAATGACCTATCTCCTTGACTGTACCCCAAAAAGGAAGACAGTTATGGTTTTAAGTAGGTCTAGTACAGATAGGTAGGTAGGGTGCCCAATGGATAGAGGGCTAGACTGTGAGCAAGGAAAAATTGAGATCAAATTCTACCTCAGATCTTTATTAGCTGTGGGGCTCTGCTACCTGTGTCTCATTTAGTGTGGACAACCAATTGGCTTAGCCCATTGAAACTCAGAATTTCTAAACTCAACTGATCCATCAGCCTCAACCTCTTGAGAAGCAATTACAGGCATGTATCATCAGGCCTGAACAAAACTTAATTTCAGATTTTTTTTTGCCTCCTTTTATTTTGCCCACTTTTGTACTAAAACCACTGAGCATCAAAACAAATGATGAAATCAACTGGAACCTCTTTTCAAATCAAATTGTTCAGAGTTGTCCTCTGCATCTTTTTCATCTACAATTGGTGTTACTGCCCCAGGCAGAATCTCAGACACTGCTTTTTTTTTTTTTCAGCTATCCCTCTAAGAATTTTTTTTAAATATATACTTTAAAAAGTTTTTTTTATTATTTTTTATTTTTTCTTAGGCAATTGGGGTTAAATGACTTGCCCAGGGTCACACAGCTATTAAATTCCAAGTGTTTGGTCTGAGGCCTGATTTGAACTCAGGTCCTCCTGACTCCAGGGTCGATGCTCTATTCACTGTGCCACCTAGCTGCCCCTAAAAGTTTTATTTTATTTAAAAATGTAAAAGCTATTCTTAGCTCAATGTCTATACAAAAGCAAATTGTGGATCTGTGAACTTTAGTTCTTCCTCCAGAACCCCGTAAAATAGTGATACCAAAATCAAATAGATAATAGGAGTCACCAAACTATATATAAGGATCACATATGGGCACATATTGACTTAGAAAACCACCTGTTAACATTATTTATGTTTTATTATTTATTATTATCATTTTATTTATTTTGATAAAATTTCTCAATTACGTTTTCAAGTCTTTTGTGTGGCACTGTTATTTTAGGCTGTGTGTTTGACACTTCTGTTCTACAAGACATCAGCTTCATTTAGAATGTGCTCATCAGCTGCAATTAGAATGCAGGTAAAATGTTTTCTGACTCTTGTGACTATCACAAGGCTAGATGGTCAAGTGTCTTATGAAATGGAGTTTCTTGTTTCCTTTTGACAAATTCTGAAATGAATTCTGTCAAATTTTCTTTTTCATTTTTTCCCATAGAGAATATTAACCTCCCTTCCAATTTCTTGAAACTTCCTACTATCTTCTTCATTTATAGGGAAAACACTAATATTTGGATATCTTAGTTATTCCAGTAATCTATGACCTTAATGGTCACCAGACAAAGATCTCACATTTATTGTAATTTCATTTAAATGAATGCACATTGATCAGTAAAATTTATGCAATTAGTGATATCAGCCTCTTCAGTCACTTTCTTGGTCCAGTGCTATATAAACAGAAAGGAGATTAACAGGACTGTGGATAATTTTATTGTTTGTTTTGTTTTGTTTTGTTTTATTCAACTTCCTGTCTTATAACCCTACTTACTTAAGACTACTCTTTGAATCACAAGCACAGTTTGTCTTCAGGATTATAATCACAATCTTTCTAGTTTGATTGACTAGACCTGCAGTTGTGATCTGTTGGAGTAGCCTTCAAGTCCTCAGGGACCACTTTTATGGGCATGAAGCTTTAGTGGAGGAAGTTATTTTGATAAATGCCATGAAAGAGATGTAAACACAGCATTATAGCAACTAAAGGAAGGAGATAGATCTGATTGCAGGCATCAGGAAAAGTTTCAACAATGATATTTTAGTTGTATTTTCAAAAACAGCTAGAATTATCACCAGCATTCAGAAGAAAGTCTCTTCCATGGAAATACGAGCATTAACAAAAGGAAAGTAGAAAAGCATGAAAGCCTCTTTATAAAACAAGCTCAGTACAGTTTATTGAGAGCACAGAGTATTTGTAGTAACGTTGTAGAAAATAAGGCCATAAGATGGATCCTGGCCATATTACTAAGGATGTTAAATGGCAGGGGGGAGAGCTTAAATATAATTCTGTAGATAATGGGGTCAAATTAAGACAGAGAGAAAAAAAAACTTTTATTAAGCCCCAATTATATGTCAGGTATTGGAGTGAGATATTGTTTATTCAAGTATTGTCTAACTCTGGACCAGGAAGCTGGACTATCTCATAATTTTTGGTAACCGTACTAGTAACTCACATACTAGTTCTATAAGTCTAATTTGAAAATCTAGGTGGGTGGCAGCTAGATGGTAGTGAATTACCATCTAGCCCCAAATCTGGCCCCAAACACCAGAGAACCTGAGCTCAAATCCAACCTCAGATACTTACTAGTTGTGTGACCCTGGGCAAGTTACTTAACCCCGATTGCCTCACAAAAAATAAAAATAATTGGGAAATATTTAACAAAATAACTAAAACTGCAATAGAAAACCTAGGTCAATGTAACAGCAACAATAATTGTTATTAATAGCAGTTATATAGCACTTTAATATTATTAACAGTTATATAGCATTTTAAGGTTTACAAAATGTTTTATAAATATTATTTCATTTTCTCTTCAAATTACAGTCATAATTAAGTGCTATTACTGTTCCTATTTTACAGCTGAAGAAACAGAGGCAGGCAGAGGTTCAGTGACTTGGCCAGGGCCAAATAAGTAGTAAATATCTGAGGCTGGATTCAAACCCATACCTTCCTGACTCCAGGTCCAATATTCTTTCCACTCACTAGAACCGCAGGAATTATGGTAAATCTAAATGACATGTTCCAGTGTGTGTAGATGAAGTAGGAAAGCTGCTAATGTCTTTAAGTGGTCCTAGTACAGATAGTTATGTGTTTCGGTTGATATAATAGGAGACCAAGAGCCATGAAGATTCAAATTCAAATCCTTCTTAATACACTTATTGACTTTATGATCTTATATAAGTCACTAAACCTGTCAATATCAGTTTTCTTTTCTGTAAAATGGGGATTCTAGGACCTAACTCCCAGAATTGGTGTGAGGATTAGACAATTTTTATAAAGTATTTTGCAAACCTTAAAGTGCTAAATTAATGCTACCTACTACATTGCTTACCTTTCAGTGACAGGCTGTTAGTAGGGGGCTGGCCCCCAGGGATTCTAAATTATCAAAAATCTCTTAACCCTCTTTCAAAATAGGACTTCTTAGAGTACTCAATAGAATTAGATTTAGCTTGTAGTGGTGACTATGTGTGAAAATATTTATTTTATAGGCAGTATTTTAGTCCAGATTTAATTTAACATGCAAGAATATCTTTCAGGGTGACGCTGAACTTGCAGTTCCTATCTGAATTTGAGGTTCATTAGAAATGTCCCATGTTGGAGTTTGAAATTCCTAACTATAGATATGCATCTTTATCTATTAAGAGATGTCTATATGTATAAATATATGCATATGTACCAGATTAATATGTATATTTCTCATATGTTTCCTCATCTCATCTCATTTTAATGATATATTTTCTGATGCAATAGATTTCAATTGTCAAAATATTTGGAAAACACAAATCAATTACGTTAAACAATGAAATTTAAAATTTAGAATAAATACTTGCCAAAAAGTAGGTTGCATTTTAGAAATATTTTAAGTAACAATATTAACATCAACAGAAAGATTACATTTAATTTTATAATTCCATTGCATAAAATAAACAGTATTAGAACATCTTCCTTTCTCTTCCCCTCTAAGTTCTTTGTCCATTCATTCTCTTTACTTTTTTTATGTGATTGTAGTAAATGCATTTATATTCTTCTGGTTTCACTTTGATTTTCACTTTTCATTACTTCATAAGTAGCTTTTCAGATTTCTTTGTATTCTTCATGATTGTAGATCTGAATTCAATTATAATATTCCATTATACTATTGGACTATGATTTATATAATCATTCTGATACTTGATGCTTAGGTTACTTCTAATTATTTATATGGTTTTATTTTTCATTTTAATCATATACTTTCTGCAATTATTATTATTTTGAAACAGATTGCTCTATTCTTCAGGGGAAGGTGAAAAAAATGGTAAATGTTCCCAAAAATTATTATTTTTATTTTATAAAATACAGCAATGTATAGAGAGTTAAATTCATGCAGAAGTAACCTAATCAATATATAAACCCAGACTATGATGAAAACTAGTTGTTGCTCCACCCCTCCACCCTCACCCCCTGAAGCTGTGTCCTGTTTTCCTGAACTGCAAAGGTCCACCTGGTGCATTTCTGGTTAGATACCAAATCCCAGTGACTCCCTATACTGTCCTGAACAGAAAAGTAACCTGTTGCCTATTTTTTGATTTCCTGATCTTGATTCTGAGTGGGGGAAGGGAAGGAGATCTTCCTGCTCCACCATCTTGCCTCTGCTTCCCAGTTTCTCCATTTGCAGAATGGTTATTATAAGACTGCTGTAAGGATACAATAAAATCATGCAGATAAAGTAATCTATAAATATGAATTATTAGTAGTATGCAATCTCCCCTACCCTACCAGTCTTCTCTTCTCCCAGATAAATATATCTAGTTATTTAAATGGTTTATCACGTGGCAAATATCTTGATTGAGGTTCTTCATAATTCTGGTCATCTTCTTTTGGAAATCTCCTTATTAATGCCTCTGCTAAAATTCAATTATTTCTTATTACCATCTCTTTTGAAAATTCTTGCTATTTCTCTCTTTCGGGAGTTTTCATACACCCCTTCTAACCATCCTTATATCAAGTCTATTTGTTCATCAAATTAAGGACAAGTGAGATCCTGCTTTATTTTGAAAATTTTCAAAGGCTAGAGTGAATCACTGTCTATACCACTCATATGATTGATGCCATATCTTACCTTGCATGGTTGTGTGTGTGTTCTTCCTGGTGTATGTGTCTTATCCCCGCAACATGATAGCAGTAAGCCACATATTGGCTAGGATCATACCTAGATTTCATAATACTTGACTTCAAAACCTAATGACTAATCATAATAAGTCATAAACAATATTAAAGAATCAGAGATTTAGATCTAGGAGGGATCTTAGAGTTCACCTAGTCCAATACCTTATTTTAAAGATAAGAAAAAAGGCCTAGAGATTTAAATGACTTGGTCAAAATCATACAACGAGAAAGCGACAGAAGGTATATTTTAACCCAGGTCGTCTGACGAAAAACTCAGCACTCTTTTTGCCATACCATGCCACCCTTTAAAAAGCTACTGATGAAGCTCATATATGACTAAAATGATTTAGCCTGAATATTTTTTATCCTTTGATTACACCTAGATTCATCCTGTTATGTTACTGGAGAAAACACATTGTTGATTTTTTTTTTTTAAAGAGGGCCCACCATTTTACCTACCTGTAGAGGTAACTAGGTGATTCAGTGGATAGAAGACCTCCAGTAATATTGAGTTAGGCAGACTTAAGTTTAAATCTGGTCTCAAACATCCAAGTCAAAACCTCTTTCTACCTCAGTTATCTCATCTATAAAATGGGAATAATAATAGCACTTATCAGCTGTGTTGCAAGGACAAAATGAGATAATATTTGCATAGCAGCTTACAAACCTTAAAGTATTATATAATTGCTAGCTATTATCATTTAATTATACTTTTCATTTTTTAGCAAGTAGTTGATATTTTGATTTAAAAAAGCCTTAATAACTGGTTCTTGAACTTCTAGCTGGTACAATCTTTAAAACTATGTTTTAAGTTTCTTTTTTTTGAGTGGATAGAGCACTGGCCTGGGAGTCAGGAGGACCTGAGTTCAAATCTGGCCTCAGACACATAATACTCACTGTGTGACTCTGGGCAAGTCACTTAACCCCAACTGCCTCACCAAAAAAAAAAAAAAAATCATTTTTTTGTATTATTCCAAATTTGAAGTGACTATACTGGTAATCTCTTCCCCTAGAGTTTTGATCTGGTATCTCATTGTTGTGTGAACCTGACACTGTGTTCTTGAAGCCTATGCCAGTAGAATGAAGATTCTGATTGATCCTTCCAAAATGGAAAGACCTCAGGTAATCATATATGGACTAGATATCTGTTGGCATAACATTAGCTTCAGCTAAAGTCAAAGCTGTTCAATATTAGGTGGCTGGTGTCAAAGTAATTTTCTTTTATCAGCTATAGCAACTTGGGAAGTCTGACTGCTAAAGTACTGAAGAAGGGAGATCTTTTGATAGAGGGAACATTTGCACCAATAAAACTTATAGTCATTTAATCTTGGTGGCTTTGACTATGACTTGCATTTTTAGATAGATGTGAGCCTGTATGTACATAGTAGGCAGAAAAAAAGAATATTTTGCAAAAAACTTAATAGATGGTAAGACTCGTATTACCTAGACAAATGCTAGCTTTTAAAGGTGAACAGCTGCTGTTCTGCGGGTAAAACAAGGATATTCAATCCCTAAATCTGTTCAACCTTTCCATTTGAAAATATGACAGTAACTGTAAATCTTGTTGACATGATTTCCCCATCTCCTGGCAAACATTTAAGCTTCTGTTTGAACAGCCAACACTCATTATCTGTTTCTCTGGTTTCCTCTGCAACTTGGGGGATACATTATTTTTCTTTTGTTGCGGAGTCACTCTAACTAATGTGTTCATACTACCAGGAATGAAGATGACTCTATTTGTAAGTCACACCATATTCTTCAGTAATGTATATAAAGTAATTTCAGATAAGTCATTCTGCTTTTAAAGGCAGGACTTCTTAATAGATGATTTGAGGGGTACACAATTATATGGAAAAAGAACTACAAAAGCAGTTAAAGGTAGAGGGAAAGAATTCATGTCTTTTCACAGCTTTATGAACAATGGGAAATAAAAGAACTTCTCTTTCACTTTGCAGTGTCTCCAACACTACAGTATTAGTATCCTATCCATATCTAAAGAATTGTGTTAAATTCTGGACATCTGATTTTAGGAATAACTGACAAACTAAGTTCATCCAGAGATCAGCTAGGAAAGTGATAGGAATAGAGGCCATGACATAACAAGATAAACTGAAAAGCTAGGAATATTTAGTCTGTAGAAAGGAAAAAAAAATAAATAAAAGGGACATTGGGGAAATAATAGTTGTCTTGAAGTAATTAAAAGGTAATTATATGACATTCAGCTCAGTACCAGAGAGGAAAACAAGAAGAAATGTTTGGGAGTTGAGGAGTGATAAGTCTTGGAAAATTTCCTAGCAATGAAAGCTATCCAAAAATGGAATGGTCATAATGGTAGGGAGTAAGTTCATCATCTTTTAGGGGTTGTCTAGAAACATTTGGATGTTTACTCTAGGAGATAGAATAGTGGTAGGAGAGGTGGTTCTTGCTCAGTATAGCTTGGAACAAACTGAAATTCCATGTCTATCCTTTCACATTGGAGAATATTTAACAAATCTCTTAGAGTCATGGATAGCTTCCAATTACATTTTCCACTCAGGTGGTTATTAGTAATCATAGTTGGTTTTTTACTTGGATCACAGGATCACAGACTTAGAGCTGGAAGAGGTCCGTGAGTTCAAATATAAGCCAAAAGCCGCATTTTATAGATGAAAAAAAATAATGGAACAAAAAAGTTAAATAATCTACCCAAGGTCTTATAAACAGCAGAGCCAGAATTTGAAACAAAATAAAACACCTTGTCCAGTAAATTTTGCTTTCTATTACCTATCATTACCTAGATAACTGGAGAAAAACCATTCCTTTTTACTTCTCCAAACTCTTTTTTTTTTAAACCTTGAAACAATTAACTTCAAATTATTGTTAAATTTTCGATAAATTGTGATCTTAACAAGATTGGAAAAGGGCTAATCAAAGAGCAATCCAATATTTCCTAACCTTACTAGACAAGATGGCCTTAAATTAGTGTATTTGGATCTCATCTTTCCCATGTTCCCTTCTAGATCTACATAGCAATTGCCAAAAAGTTTCTTAGAATTGACCTCTTGAGCAATTGTCAGTAGGCAATTAACTGTAGACACTTGAGAGAAATATATTTCAAATAATGGAATGTTTATCTATAGTACACAGTCACTGAATCCACAATCAGCACAGTTTAGGAACCTGGCTCTGCTAGGTGAGTGATAACCAAAGATAATCTCCGCGACTCAACAGATGACTGGTAGCAATTATACCCTGAAAAACAATCATCAGAAACATTATTCAAAGTATGAGGAAATGGAAAGCACTATTATGCATAATTCTGGAATCAAAAGAAAGAGAAAGATTCAGTATGAGAAAACACTTAAAAGGCTACTAAATCTGAAATACAAAATAAATAGGCTAGGCAAAAGTTTTGTTTTTGTTTTGTTTTGTTTTATTCAAAACAATAAGCACTACTATTTAGAAATCAACCAAACATCTAGAAGTAGTCTTTGCAGTAACACAAATCAAGTAACAGGGAAGACAATTTCTTTTGCCTTCTATTATCAGTTTGTGATTTTGTTTGTGATTTTCACCAATGTTGAGTAGCTGGGAATTTTGGGTGTCTATCCTAGGTGTAACTCAATCTTTTGTAAATTCACTTCCCACAAATAATCTTTGGAATTAGGAAGTTTATGTATCAGGTCCCCCAAAGAGGTTTTGATTCTTATCTTACATATATGTTTATGTATATGTGTGTGTGTAAGTATATGCATATGTGTATGTTTGCGTGTGTATATGTATAGATCACTGGGCCTGGAGTTAAGAAGACCTAATTTAAATAGGGCCTCAGATGCTTACTTAACCCCTCATAGTCTCAATCCCCATCTATAAAATGGGGATAATAATAGCACCAACTATCTAGGGTTATTGTGAGGATAAAATGAGATAACATTTGAAAAGCTCTTTGCAAACCTTAAAGTACTATATGAACACTAGGTTTTATATGTATGTGTGTGTCTATGCACATATATTTGCATACATATCTATACATTTATGTGTAAATGAGTATGTATAAATATACATGTATATGTATGTATGTAAAGAGGGAGAAGGGGGGGAGAGAGAGAGAGAGAGAGAGAGAGAGAGAGAGAGAGAGAGAGAGAGAATAAGGGAGTTATTTCATCAACCCTGAAACTTAAATTAATTTTGCCCCATACCCCTTGATTGTCAAATCATCTCTGGGGCAAAGTGATAATTCAGTTGATTGAACAAGAATAAAGGAGATAAGCATATCTAAATAAAGGTGGGACCCAGAATTCATCGGTCTTTGCAGCCTTCTGTAGTCAGTACAGCTTTTGTCATCTGCAAAAAGAAAACAAAACAAAAAAAAAATGACACTGATGTGAAGAGATTAGAAATAATTTCCTTACAACAGGATAGTCTGATTTCTTTCCCATTTTAAAAAAAAAAAGAACTTTGGAAATATTTGCCTGGTCAGGAAGTCATGATAAGATCTAAGAACTAAAATGTATTTCTTACCATAAGTTAGGTGATAATTGAACTGGTCAACTCAGACAAGATAGTATTGGAGAGGGAAGTTAATAGAAGAATAAAAATTAAGAATGCAAAAAAAAAAGTGCCTTGTATTTTCTGATACAGTTTGACTAAACTAGAAAGAAGGAAGGTAAGAGATTTGACTGGGAGAAGCAAAAAATAATACTAATAATAATAAATAAAAACTTCATACTCATTAAGTGGGAGGACTGACTGAGAAGGCACATGAGAGATGCTTAGATATTGGTTGAGAGACCTGGCTGAGAAAACTCAAAGTGTGTTCGATCTCTTGCTGGAGAAGGTTGACTAAGGACAGCTTTAGCCTTCCCTTCAGGGGAGAAGTTTACTAATCAAATCACCATAAAATGAAATGCAGAGAAGAAACGTGGCTCTGAAGATAGCATTTTAGCAGAGGTCTATAACTGAAGTACAGTAAATCAATGAAAGAGCAATTTGGAAGAGTTATAATCTCTACTGCAGAGAAGAGGCTTACTAATCATAACATCTTTACTGGATGTTGATTAGGTGATCATGAAGATTATATTAGCTGAAGATCAGCTGGAGTAGAGGTAGACACCTAGAGGGGAGTAGCAGAGAAACCCAGAAGGGAGAAGCTAAAATAAAATATCAGGCAGGGAGCATCAAAACCAGAACCAAATGGAGGCAACAGAGTTGGACTCAGAGAGCTGGTTTAAATTCTGGCTTTGATGCTAACTGTCCATGAGTAAGAGAAGTCGCTTAAGCTCTCCTGGCCTTATTTTCTTCATCTGAATAATGAGAGGACTGAACTAGGTAACATCCAAGATCCCTTCTAGGTCCAAATCTATGACACAGTGATTCTCTGAATTTTGACAGTTTTATTGAGAGAAAAACACTTGCCTCTGAAAAGGTTCAAAAGAAACCATTGTTAAGACATGTATAGGAGAAATAAACAAGTTTCCAACATCTGAAGCATCAGTTATAGACTGATATTCATGTATGTTTCCAAGCTTATAATTTTAATGAAAATGCCTTTATCCCATGTGTAACACTACTGCTTTATGTCCCAAACATTTTTCTTACTCAGTTTTTTTTTCTCAATGAAAATATGCGTATTTGTGATGCAGGGAACTCAAGATTGTCTGGTGTGAGGGGGGAAGAAGCATTTTCTTTACATTCTTATTACATTGTATTTAATAACATCTTTGTGATAAAATGGTTGCCTAGTAGAAGGACAATTAATAGAAGCAATTAAATACTTATTGATTGAAGTAAAGAAATTGGTGGAGGAACCCAGGCACAGAAAATATTCTGATGTACAAAATATATTGAGTCTTAGATAACTACATGGTACCATAAATGAGAGGGGCCCCCTGGGCACTACATATATATAAAACAGCCAGAATGAATTAGAAAAATTGAGCCCTATGTAGTTTCATGTTTACAATGGCTTTTACTATTTTATAAATTACTTAATGACGCTTTCTGTTTCCACAAGGGCAAGATATGAAAAATATACAAAGAACACTGGATTTAAGGCCATAAAAAGACTAATAATTTTTGAATTCATATCCCCAATCCCTGATTTTACAGATGTTAACAGTAAAGGCCAGAGGAGTTAAAAGACTTGCACAAAGACAACCAGACAGGAACACTGAATTCAAGTCCAGGCTCTGACATTGCTCATCTTTCTATTGGTGTCATAGACAAAAGTAATGAATTTTAAAACACATAGAATATTATACAAAACAAAAGTAAAACTTTGATAGATTACTTTAAAAAGTAATTAGAGTAAGGCGAGAAGAAAAAGATAGGAAAAAAAAAGAATCCCAATAAGAACTGCTAAAGACACATTGGGAATCAGAACTTCTAAAAGGGAAATGAACAATATGATAAAGAGCTGAAAACTGAGGCAAATTCTAAATTTCTAAAGAAGATTCACTAGCTCATGAAATTATGACAAACTAACCAACCACAGCCAATTAATAATAGTTTCAGTCTATTAATATTTGTTTCAGGCAGATGATTTTAATGATTTATTACAACCTCATGATACATTTGTAATGCTGTCCCACTCTCTCAAATGAAAAAAAAAATTACCCAGACTTCAGTTCTTCCATTCAGTTATTATTTCTAGTTGCCTGCACTTCTATACTTCAGCTCTTTGTTGGGAATTTATCTGTTATATGTGAATATTCATTTCCCTTCCTTCTTTCAGCTTAAAAAGACAAAATCATTTCTAAACGCTAGCTCCAAACTGTTCCTCCTATATGCCATATTAGGGATTAAAAAAAGGAGGAAGTGAAAGACAAGTTAAAGAAGTTAAAGAAAAATCTTTAAAATATTTTCATAGATTATAGCTTCCTTTTTCTGTATTTTTCATCTTGGTTTTTAAAAGAAAAGCTACGTTAGCTGAATTCTTTTCATGGTAATTTTTTATTTAATTTCTCTCACTGTTCATAGCCTTTAATCATTATTCCTCCTGGCAGTTCACTTAAAAGGGCGAGCTACTAGAGATGGGGTCCTCAGGATAAACACAACTACTTTGTAAAATGCTGTCCAGTGAAGAAAATTGGGTATGTGCCTAAACCCCATCTCACTGAATGGTTATCTAAAACTTTCCCGGAATTTTCCAATTTAAATATTACTTGGGGCATAATGATTGTGTCCTTCACACTAATTGTAGGAACTCTTCCTTCATGTTGCACTGCACCATTGAAAAGAAAATGAGTCAATAGAGAGTATATATTTTAGAGTATCAGAGGCCAGCTTATTATACAAGCTTTCTTTCATTGACACAGTCTATCAGAGGGGCAAGGCAAGGTCAACTAGCTTCTAAATAAATGTTTTACCCTCCTGGGAAGAATGTTTAGGTTTTGATCAATAACAACGATCTGAAAATAGCTATAGGGAGTGCCATGAATGATCAGATATTATAAACACATATCCAACACATGTCTGGAGAATTTAGGACCAAGGAAAGAATTTGAGTGAAAGAACTACAGAAGAATTTGTAGTTATTGTAGGCCTGTGATAAGTGTTAATGATTCAAAGAGAAATATGTCCCAGACACATGTTTGGTCATTCTTATAAATATTTAATACAAATAAGAAAATAGTTATATTTGCTGGTAGTCATTGATGTTATCTTGATCCTTTGTTCTTTGTTGATGATATAATTAGAATTTTTCAGTCCTTTTGTTATTACAGGTATGAGCTTTTGATGATTTCAAGATTGTGGCACCTTCTTTTCACTTTATAAATATTTAATCAATATTGTCTTTGACAAAGATATCAAGTGATTGATAGCTAAGTTGTGAGGAAAATTAATATTATGTTGTATCATTTTGAGTGAGATTGGTGAAGACCCCTCATAAAATTTAAACTTAAATGAGTAAAATAAGGTAAAGACCCCTAATAATAATATATGTGTACCCAGGATCTAAAATGAACAAAAACAAGATGTACTAAGAGGATACTTGAAGGAGGGAAAGGCAGGTGAAAACTATGTAACGATTCTGTAATTTCCACTGCTGTTGTTAGGGTAGTTTTTTCATGTTTAGATTGTGCGCTCTGAAGCCCAGCCAATGGAATAAGAGGTAGGGGGCTAGGTAGGGGTTGCGATTAGAACCTATAAAAATGCTTGCTTGGCTGACACCACCTGTGGTCTTGCTTCAAACTGCCTTTTGGTGTGGGTCGCCCTTTCTTGAAATTGAAATAAAATCCTTTCTACTTTCTACCTGAAGAAGCCTCTGAATTAATTTGGGTAAGGGTCATCGCTGTCCCACACAATTTGATAATTAATATTACTCTATAAAACATCCTTTTCCTCATTTTGTCAAACCCCATTTCTTAGTTTAGCTTATAAGGCAGTCTCTAAAGGCATAGAGACATGTGATCACTTCTAGCTCCTAGGGCTCTTGCTCATCCCTCTCTAGGGGACAACTTTCCAATTCTGTTTCCTGGGCAAAGTTAGGGTTGACTTGGTCTCTAAGAGGAAGGTAAGGAGAAGGTTGGGGTGGAGTGGATGGGGAATTCTAATTTGGATGGTTCTGATTTTCTATCCTAGATTACTAGGGGCAAATAAAGCTCATAAAGCAATTAGCATTCCTTAATTGTCAGAGAAGGATGTGCCCAGCCACACCTGAAGGCCAACGAATTTTCCCCAGCTGCAGACTAATCCTATCACTTAAGGATTACACCACTCTCCCAAGAGACTGTAATAGGGAGGAACTGAGGTAACTTGATTCCTTATTTAAATATCTAGCAATTAGCATTGTCTTACTTTTGACAGGAGAGGTCCACGGGATGTACTTTCAGGCCAATCAGAAGGAAGACACACCTAGGTTTGAAAGACCCTGTTGTATGGTGTCTCTGCTCTCTGACAGAGGCAACTGATCCAATTTATTGTTTATTGCCAGCCTAATTAATATCAATCATGTTCAGGTCCCTGGCCTTTTGGCTAAGATGGCCAGTTATTAACAGTTTATGAGTAGCTGGAAATAAACTGTTATATCACCCTGGAGAAAATTGTCTCAGCCTGCCTTTGTTGCAATTTTACTCAACCCAGTTGGATTCTGGCATCCTTTGTCCTCTGGAGTTGTGGCTATTGTTTTCATTAGTGAGATTTCTTTTTATTTTTCACTGTCAATCACCTCTTCTTTTTCATCATCCACTTCTTATTTCAATGGGTAAAATTGAAATTATAATTGGATACAATGCCTCCTCATCATTAGTAGGTAGTAGAATAGATAGAGTGCTGGTCTCAGAAACATCTGAGTTCAAATCCATGCTCTGACACTTATTAGTTATATGACATTGTGTAAATCACCTAACCTTTGTTTGCCTTAGTTTTAAAAACTCAAAAAATGTGGTTAATAATAGCACCTTTCTTCCAGAGTTGTTGTGAAGATCAAATAAGATAATATTTGTAGAATTTGTAAAGTGGCTGGCATAGTTCCTGGCACATAGCAGGCATTATATAAATGTTAATGATTAATCATAAGTATCATATTTCTAATGTGAAATTAACTTTTGCCTTTGTTGTAACTAGTTGATAGGCTGACTACATATGGAAAGCTGATTGTGATAAGACTCCCAGATCAGCAACTTAATTGTTTCCTCTACCCTGTCTATTAAGATACAGTAAATTACATATAAAAAAAATTGGTGCTAACTACGTTTTAGAGACTCTAACTTCTTGAATGAAGTAACTATGATAAGTAAGTATGACACTTGTAAATTAGTCTACAAGTCGTTGGTCTTTTCCATGTCTTTAAATCTTTAAATCCTTGTGTTTTTTTTTTTTGCCAGACTCTTATGAGTTCCCATGTTTACACCAAAATCATTGAGTATAAAAGCATCTATTGACTTGTTTAGAGATTATTGTTAAGTTGTTCCTAGAATTTCTCCACCTTGCCACTTCATTCTAAGCAATAAATATTGCTATATAAAATGTAATTATGTCAATGGTGCACCTTTCATTTTATTATAAGAGGTTAAAATGAGATGACCAAGTATCCTGTGGAATGATGTTTCTCTCTCTCTCTCTCTCTCTCTCTCTCTCTCTCTCTCTCTCTCTCTCTCACCCCTGACCTAACAATGAAACAACTCCACCAACTTCTTTGGTTCCCTTTACATGGAGAACCATAACCTTTGGTCTTTTGATTTTATTTATTTTGATAATATCAATACCAATGTGATTAAGTTGTTCCTATTATATGTCAATTAATTTATCATTGAGCAAAGATTTCACATTTAGACTCCTTGTCATAATTTATTATTGTTTTATATATAATTTAAAAGTTTGTGATCTCAGAAACTGCTTTCCACCATTCTATTTTCATTAGTTGCATAAGGCTAGATGAGGCAACAGTCTTTTTAAGTACATGTTTATTTCTGGCACTGTGTTAAGCACTGCAGATAAAAATAAAATTAAGGAGAAAAATATCCCCTGCCCTGAAGAAATTTACATTCTAATGGGGGTGAGATAACACACCTAAGGGAGCTGAAGAAGTTGGGGTGAGATAGCAACACAAAAGAATTCTGTCAAATTCTAGAAAATCAGAAGTATAGCCTGGAAAGAGAACTGACTTTCTTTGCCTCTAACTCCCCCAAAATGGAGGCACCAGGAATAATTTACCACTCAGAAAAGAGGGCTGATATGGTAGAGAGATATTCCAGAGAGAGAAGGCCTCAGATATTGATGGAAGTTCCAGAGTGAGATAGCAACTGAAAAAGGTACAAAGTACATAAAGTCTGGAGAACTAGAAGGAGAATGAAGTTTGTCTAGTCTTGGCCCCTCTCCAATATAGAGAAATTGAAAAGATGTGACCAATGGAAGAAAGGAGCTGGCATATTGGAAGGAAGTTCCAGCATGAGAAGACTTCACAGACAGATGGATGTTCCATGATGGTGCTAAGGCTAAGTTCCAGCGTTAGATAAGACTTGGGCCAAGATGGCATAGTTCAGATAATCAGGAGCAGAGCTGGGAGAGTATCTGGAAATATGGCAGCAAAAGTGTGATTCACTGGACTGTAGCTGTTTTCATTGGTTGCAGTAGTCAAAAGAGTCATCATCTAGTAAGTAATATACTGGTATTAAGTCTCCCTGAACTTAGCTAGATTGGCCCATCCCTGTAATGAAATTGATGCCTCTTTAACAGATATGTAGCTTAAAAACAAATGTAGGTCTCAATGGAACATAAATGCATTTTAATGAACCTTTAATGGAAATGTTTTTTAATAAGTTAGTGGAGTTTATATTCTAGAGATATAATTTTGAGGACCAATGCCACTTCCATGCTTTAATGAGATCACTAGAATAAAGCTTAATGAAGAAATCTAAAAAGTAATTTTCAAGAATCATTGGATTTTCAAAAAATATAGGTATATATATATTATTTTAAGATGTCTTTGATTCCAAAATATTTGAAATACAGAATTGTTATTTGGTGTCAATATAGCTTTATCTACAGATTTATGTACCATAAGGTTATGTACTTTAATGACATAGTTTTTCTATCAAGTATGTAGTGGAAATGGAAGTCAGAAACCTGGCTACAAGTTTTGCCTCCCCCATTACTATTTGTGTGACTATGAAAAACATTTCACCTCTCTGTAACTCAGTTTTATCTGTGAAATGAAAATAATAATATTTTCCAGAAATCTTATCAAAAGATGCCTTAAAAAGTGTTGTTTGTTTAGTCATTTTTCAGTTATGTCTGACTCTTCTTGACTCCTTTTGGGGTTTTCTTGACAAAGAAGCTAGTTTGCCATTTTTTTTTTCTAGTTCATTTTAGAGATGAAGAAACAGAGGCAAATAGGCTTAGGTGACTTGTCCAGAGTCACAGAACTAGTAAGTGTCTGAGGTGGAATTTGAACTCAGGAAGAGGAGTCTTCCTATCTCAGCACTCAATCCACTGTACCATCCAGGTGTGCTTAGGTATAAAAAGCCATTAATGTAAAGTACTATTTATAGTAATATTTATTGCTGTTCTTTCTTTATTCAACAAATACTTCTTTTGCGTTGTGATGAATAGCCTAAGTAAGCCAAGATTCTAAGTTGCAGTCATTGCAGTTAAGAATGCTATTGTTAAACAAGAGAAAGAAATTAAGTATATCAATAATTAAAATACAAATCAAAATTTGTTTTGAATGTTACAAGCATGATGCAAAGAATTAAAGGTATTTATTTCAATTTGTAAATAGGGGAAAAGGCCATCCACCTTTCACAAAGGCAAAGTTATAAATCAAAGGGGACCTCAGTTATGTGTACATCTGCTAGAACTCTCAATTTGCCAAAAGTAAAGCAGTTAATGATTTCTTAACTTGCTAATGATAATTTGATCCTTTAATATATAAAGGGACAACAAAGGAAAATATATTCTGAGTCTGATTCTCATCAACAAGTATAAACAAGTTGCTGAGGTGGAAATTATTACCTTGGCTAGGGAAAGTTAAACACTTTATCTTAAAATGTGTAATGGAGGACTGGAGTCTTAGTAACTCTTGTTCAGTCATGTTTGACTCTTCCTGACCGCTTTTCAGGAATTTTTTTTTTTTTTTTTGGTAAAGATACGTGGGTGGTTTGCCATTTCCTTTTCCAGTTTATTTTAGAGATGAGGAACTAACAACAGGGTTAAGTGATTTGCCCAGGGTCACACAACTGGTAAGTGTTTGAAGTTGAATTTGAATTCATGAAGATGAGTCTTGACTGCAGCTCTAGCATTCTATTAACTGTACAATCTAGCTTCCCTCAGTAACTCTAAAACCTTGTGTACATTTTAAAAAAGTTAATTTTCAAGGATTCAGAGAGAGTGTGTGTGAGGTACTACAGACTAAAATTCTACAGGGAAAGCAAGCCTAAAAGAAATATAAAGATCTAAAGAATCTGAAGACATAAATAAAAATAAATCCAGTGACAAGGAGAATGGGGAATTTTTGGAATTATGAAGTTGGTAGGTGAGTTCTTGGTATGTCGCTGCCTGTCTTGAGATATATGCACTGACAACTCACCAAACAATTTGAATTTTCAAGAACATTTACAAAAAATGAAAACAACGTTTATGAATTAGGCCAGAAGTTGCGACAGACTGTAACAAACAAGATTCAGAAAACAGCAGCAAATAAGAAATTGCTAGGGAACAGTCATGAACACATAATGAGGACCACAGAAATTCTTGTTGTCTCACCTAGTAACGAGTGAAATGTAACACTTTTCTCCTAGTCCAATCATAGACTATGACAAATTCAACCTAAAATGAATTTAAAAAGAAGGAAGGTATTAAAATTACTTGACAAGAGTAGTGCCTTCTCAAATCATATTGGAATTTAATTCACTAGCGTTTATAGTAATAAGACTAAATTTTCACATATTTTCCCATAAGACCAAAAATTTTAACTTAATATATCTAATTTTTATTATCCTATAACCAGGATGGGGAACCTGCAGCCTTGAGGCCACATATGGCCCTCTCAATCCTCAAGTACGGCCCTTGGCCTAAATCCAAACTTCACAGAACAAGTGCCCTTAATAAAAGGATTTGTTCTGTAAAACTTGGACTCAGTCAAAAGGCCACACCAATGACCTAGAAGCCCACATGTGGCCTCGAGGCCACGGGCTCCTCACCCTGGTTCTATAGCATTTTATCCCCATTTTGTAAAAGAAAAAATAGACCAAATTAAAGAATTGTCCCAATAAAGGAGTTGTGTAGCAGATGAACTCTAAACTCCATCTGCCATTTACTTCCATTAACTAAAATGACATTTTTAAAAGTAACAGCATTTTTATCAGACTAATTAAGTGTGAATCAGTTGTCATATAAAAAGCTATTTTCTGCAAAAAGATTATTAAATGATGATCACATGTTTAAGTTGACGGACCTAGTAAAACCCCTAGACTCCCAGTTCGTTAATATCCCCATCTCATGACTGAATTCTCTACTCTATTACAGACAGAAAATTTGTCTCTCATTCAAAAACAAAAACAAAACTATACCAACTCTATGATCTTTTATTTCTGTGATGTTGCTCTTTGATTATAATACCCCATTTTCCAGTCTTACTCCTTTTTCCCCCCACTTAATAAAATTTTTTCCAATTACATGTAAAGATAGTATTCAACATTCATTTTTATAAGATTTTGAGTCCTAATTTTTTTTCTCCCTTTTCAAAATGACAAGCAATCTTCTATAGGTTATACATGTACAAGCATATTGAACATATTTCCACATCAGTCATGTTGTCAAAGAAGAATCAGAACAAAAGGGAAAAACCAAGAAGGAAAAAAAACAAAAACAAAAAAAATTGAAATTAATATGCTTCAATCTGCATTCAGACTCCATAGTTCTTTCTCTGGATGTGGATAACATTTTTCATCATGAGTCTTTTGGAATTGTTTAAGTTCATTGTATTGCTGAGAAGAGCTATTTCTATCAAAGTTGATCATCACACAATGTTGCTATTGCTGTATACAATGTTCTCCTGGTCCTGCTCACTTCACACAGCATCAGTTCATGTAAGTCTTTCCAGGTTTTTCTGAAATCTGCTTGTGCATCATTTCTTAAAGCACAATAGTCTTCCATTATGTTCATATTACCACAGCTTGTTCAGTCATCATTCCCCAAATTTATGGGTATCCCCTCAGTTTTCCAATTCTTTGCCACCACAAAAAAAGCTGCTATAAATATTTTTGTACATGTGGGTCCTTTTCTCCTTTTTATGATCTCTTTGGGATACAGACCTAGTCGTGGTATTTCTGTATCAAAGAATATGTACAGTTTTATAGCCCTTTTGGCATAGTTCTAAATTGTTCTACAGAATAGCTGGATCAGTTTATAACTCTACCAACAATGCATTAGTGTTCCAATTTTCCCACATCTTCTCAAACATTTATCATCTTCCTTTTTTGTCATATTAGTCAATCTGATTGGTGTGAAGGGGTACCTCAGAGTTGTTTTAAAGTGCCTTTCTCTAATCAATAGTGATTTAGAGCATTTTTTCATATGATTATAGATAGCTTTAATTTCTTCATTTGAATACTGCCTTTTGAACATTTCCTTTGAACATTTATCAATTGGGGAATGACTTGTATTCTATTTGACTCAGTTCTCTATATATTTGAGAAATCAGGCCTTTATCAGAAACATTAGCTGTAAAAATTGTTTCCCAGCTTTCTGCTTTCCTTCTGATCTTGGCTGCATTTTCTTTGTTTCTGCAAAGACTTTTTTTTTTTAATTTAATGTCCATTTTGTCCATTTTGCATTTAATAATGTTCCAGTCTTCCTGCTTTTAAACTTCTTTTTCATCTTTATCATAGATCATTTCTCTATCCTTCTCTGTTCTCCTTTCACAGTACTGAAAACAGGTAAAAAGTTTAGTTTTATTTTATAGGTTTCAATCACTAGATCTCTTCTCCTGCCATTCATATTCTGTCCAGCATTAACTATGGAGCAAACACATTACTCTACTTCTGTCTTACACCAAAATGGTTTAATGATCATAGAGAAAGTCAGTGTAGTATGCTAACAGGGTCTAACATAAATTCTTTGTATACTCAAATATTTAAATGGATCTATGTGATATAATCAATTGTTTAGTTACCTCCTATAGTACCGAATGCCATCAATGCATATCTGCCCATTCTGTGAGATTCTTGTTTAAGTCCTCTCAAAAGCTTGTATCAACAGCTGACAATTGATCCTTAATCATCACAATTGCACAGACATCTGAAAACTTCATGCTGTCATGACAGTGTCACTGGTAGGTGACTTTGTGCCCACCTCAGGCCCATTTCATATGGGAGAACAAAGCAAGAATGAAAAATTCCTAACCTAAACATGAATTATGTAAGGCAACCAGTATGTCATTGCCAATCCGAAATCTTGTTCTTTTCTTATACTAGCCCCTGCCCAAATTTTTTGAAAAAAAAAAAAAACTTCTTGAAAATAATTATTTAGTAGCCAACCAGGTAGCATACAGAATGGAGTGCTATGCTTGGAGTCAGGAAGAAAAGAGTTCCAAACCTCCCACAGAGAATTGGAATCACAAAGACTTGAAGAACTGAATACAAGCACCCCTGCCCCATCTCACACACACACACACACACACACACACACACACACACACACACACACACACACACACAATGTAACCATGGGATGAATTATTTAAATTCTTTGAGCCTCAGCTTCTTCATTTTTAAAATAGAGAGATGAAGACACACTAAACTTATATCACAGAGTAGTCTTTGAGGTTCAAGTAAATAATGTATAGAAAGAGTTCTGGTTTTTTAAAAACTCTATGTAAAGTGTTAATTATCCTAAACTTTTCTGCCATAAAAAGACACAGAAGTCAGCACTCCATTTGTATAGACAATGCACATTCATAACTTGGCACATTACACCAAAACCAATCTTCTATATTCTAGGCATTTGCATTCTAGGAAATAATCTATTAGTGTATAAAAGATTTTTGAATCTGATTAGATGGATCTAAAATGTCATACATCATAAAATTAAATATTAAGTGATTGAGGTCACATGGCTATTGCATTCATTTCTATAGAATATTTGATTCTAGCCATGTAGTTAAAAATAATTAATTATCATTATTTCTGTAGCTTTTATTATTCTCATCACCACATGTAGCATCTTGGTCCTAAAATAAACTCACACTTAATTACTGAGATGAACAAATTTTCCAATAAGGCATGTAAAAAGCACATAATCACTAAGGCATACAAATAGCAGTGACACTTACAAACATTCAACAGATTTTTATGCAGCCCAAAGTCAAGTTTAAGAATACATTTTGAGACATGGATTGGGGGAGAGGGGAATATTAGTTTAGAGTTTGAGCTAAAACCACCTAGGCTGTTCCTGGTGGGGTCCACCTTTCTTAATCAAGTCAGTGATTCACACTGTCTGGAATAGAGTAATGCTTTCTGGCCAAATTGTATTCTCTCATCCTTACAGGGGAAAACTTTATTATCAAGTGCCAAGGGCAGGAACTCAAATTCAGCAACAGTTTATAGAGCAGTATGATTTGCTGGGTACTATGACAGGCACTGGGAATGCAAAGACAAAAAAATAATAATAATAATTACCTCAAAGGAGCTTGCATTTTACTTGGAGGAGAACAATATATATAGAGTCAGAAAAATTACAAAATATAGTGGGGTCTGGGAAAAAAGCACTAACAACTGGTGGAATAGGGAATGGCTCCCCATAGGTGGTGATGGAACCTTAGCTGGACTTTGAAGGAAGTTAGGGTTAAAAAGGAAGGCATTGGGGGAAAGACCAAACAAAGACACAGAGACGGGAGATGGAAAGTTAAATGCAGAGAAGAGTAAATAGACCAGTTTAATTGACTACATAGTGCAATTTGACTACAATTCTCACTACAGAAGACCATTTTAAATTAATCTGAAAAGATAGATATAGAGTCAGATTGTAAAGTGCTTCAAATATCATACAGAGGAATTTGTATTTTGTTCTAAAGTCAATAGTGAGCCACTAATACTTCTTGAGCAAGAGAGTGACAAGGTCAGAACACATATAAATTTGGCAACAGTGTGAAGGATGGACTAGAAAGCTAAGAGGTTGGAGGCAAGGAGACCTAGTATGAAGCTTCTATAGGCTAGACAAGAGGGTTTTGAAATCCAATCCAATAAACATTTATTAAGCTTAAGTCCCTACTATGTTCCAGGCACTTAGCAAAGTGCCTGGAATACAATTAATAAAAAGAAAGATATTCTGTGCCCTCAAGGAGTTTAAAATCTAATGAGAGGTCAAAAAACAAAAAGAGGCAGGAAGTCTGGGGCTGGGCAGAGAGCATTTTCTTCTGTGCACAAACTGGACCTCAGCAGATGCAAAGTAGAGTAAGAGCAAACCACTCTAGTATCTTTGCCAAGAAAACCTCAAATGGGGAGGTGATGAGTGGGAAGCAACTGAACAACAAATGGGATCAGATTGGCCCTGGCTTCCCAGATGCAGCTTCCTGGTCGAAGTTTCAGCTGCATGGAGTCTGAACTTCTTAGGCATGGTAAGTGACTCAGACTGTGTAAGTCATACCCTGAAGACCTACTGACCAGAAGTGTTTCCAATTTGAGGAAAGGAAGATTACCTCTAGAGGAGTCAAAGTGCTCCTGTACCCTTCTTGCTGTATTGTCCTTGTTGCTATTCAGTCCTTTCAGTTGTGTCTGACTCTCCACGACCCAGTTTTTGGGTTTTCTTGGCACAGATACTGGAGTGGTTTGCTATTTCTTTCTCCAACTCATTTTACAGATGAAGAACTGAGGCAAATAGGGTTAAGTGATTTGCCCAGGGTCACATAGCTAATAGTTGTCTAAAGCTGGATTTGAACTCAGAAAGGTAAGTTTTCCTGATTCTAAGCTCAGTGCTCTATCCACTCTACCACTTAGCTGCACCCTCTTGATGTTTTAGGGCAAAATAAATCATGTTTATTAAATGTTCAATGATTAACAAGTCCTCCTTTTATTGCAACATTGAACCTGAACTAAGAGAATGCTAATGTAAGAGGTATGCCTCAGAAACTAATTGGATATAGAGGTTGAGAGAAAAGGAAAAATTGATTACAAGGTTGTAAAACATATCTTACTGAAAGATGGTAGTGTTTTCAACAGAAACATGGAAGTAATGAAAAGGGATAGTTTTAAAGAGGAGGGCACCGAGTTCTGTTGGTTATTTTGATCTTGAGATTGACATGTCAAAGAGTCAGCTGTCATTTATGGAATAAGATTTTTTAGGGTAGTTAGACATGAGGGCGATAGAAAGAGAGCAATAGAGAGATAGAGAGATAGATAGATAGACAAATTGATTGATTTGGGAAACATCTACTGTGAGTTCTGCTGGTGAGACTGTTAGAAAAAGTGTGGTAAAGAGAACAGGACCCAGTACAGAGCCATGGGGCACAACTATACAAAGCAAGAAGGACAAAGCAAAAAGTACTGAGAAGAAATTTTCAGAGAATTAGAAGGAAAACACAAACCATACAGTGGCATAAAAACCAAGGAGGGTGAAATTATCTAGAAAGGAGTAGTGAGCAGTGTCAGAAGGTACAGAACAAGAAGGATGAAGACTGAGAAAATGGCCATTGGATTTATGGTTTAGGAGACTTTATCTTAGAGTGAGAACTTTCAGTGCAGTTGTGGGTTAAGAAGCCAGACTGCAAAGAGCTGAGGAGTGGCATTTGAGAAGTAGAGGCAATGTTTATAGGGAGCTTTTTCTAGGAGTTTGGCAACAAAAGAATTATGGGATGATATCTTGAGAGGATGGTGGGGTTAAGGGAAGGTTTTGTTATCTTTTGTATTGACAGAAGATCGTCACTTTTTTGTGAGGTTGAGCACCAAATATTGGGGAGTTGCCCATAAGAGGTTCCTATCACCCAAAGACAATTGCGAAAGTGATAAAGACACAAGAGTCTCTTAAACTCTCAATATTTATTTGGAAGGAACTTTAGAGAACTTATCCAATATAAACATTTCATAGCTGAGGAAACTGAGGCCAATAGAGGTTAAGTGATTTTTTGGAGGTCGTAGAGATAGTAGTAAAGTGTGAATTAAAACCCCAGGTCCTCTGACTCCAAATATGTTTCCTTTTCTGATTATTTCATTGTCATTTTCTTTTTTATTTCACTGCTTCCCCCCAAGAATTTCCCATTCTACTTCCATTTGAACTTCCTTTGTAATAAACATACTCACTGCACGGCTTTAAAATGCTTTGTTATGCTGTCATTGAGATATAGAGGGCATGCTCTATCACTCATCCCTCAATCTTGCTCTTTTCACTATATCACATTTACTGCTGTCAAGATATTTGGAGACACCCTGTTTCCCAGAGCTAGGGCCCAGCAAGCAGGCAGTGCCCTGAGCTTGGTAAAACAACATTCCTTTGTGCTCTGGATGATCTCACCCTCTGGCAAAAAATATTGCTTTGACCAGCACCAGGTGTTCACTAAAAGATTTATGTTTCATATTAATCAATAACTGTTAAGATTTGTTGGAGTCTCCCCGCCCCCTGCCATTTCCCAGTGACCTAAGAGTATCCATCAGACCCCTTGACATGCTCACAATCTGTTTCTTGTAACTGCTAAGTGAACTGAACCAGGTATTGCACTCCTGTTCCAGCCACGCTATGGTTCTGTATCTCTATGTAAGACAATCAACTGGAAGACTAATTCCCACAGGGTACAAGAAAGCCTGCTTTGTCCACTCATGAGCCTGCCATGGGAACCACTATTCAAGACCTAAGAATGATCATGCCATGGTCAAACCAACTTGTGCTTTTTATGTATATAAAGCACTGCCTTGCCCCCGAATGTTAAGCACTCTTTTGGTGGGGGAAGGATTGGGGGGGTGGTCGTGTTCCTCTTAACTGGCATTTCCTCACTTTGAAATTGAACTTCCATTGGTGTCCTGACTGTCCTGCCTGGGGCCTGCTTTGTATGACTTGGGCCACCCACAGGTCAGAGGCCAGTTCTGGTCTGGTTAACACTGCCCAATTTTTTTCTTAAAGAAACAACTTTCTTTAAAAAAATAAAAATAAAATTTAAAAAAAAATTTAAAAATTTATTTTTTTAAAAGAAACAGCTTTCTGAAGACAACCACTTCATGCTCATCCAGGTAGCGTACAGTACAGGGTTTTGGGATTGGAGTCAGGAAGACATGCATTCCAAACCTCTCTCAGACACAGACTTATTGTGTCACTCTGGGCAATTTTCTCAGTCTGGCTTTTTTCATATATAAAATGGAGTAATACAAAATATGTTAACCTCACAGGGTTGTTATAAGGATCAAAGGAGATCGCACATGTAAAGTGCTACCTATTATTATTAGCACATTTCCTAAATAAACTAGAAGCAGTAAGATGTAAACCCATGCCTTCATTGACCACTATAACCTTAATACACACCTTTTGATTGGGGGGGGTTAAGAAAAATTAGGAAGTAAGAAAGATGATAAGCATAAAGAAATCACATTAACAGGCAAATATAAATCAAGGATAGAAGGTGACAAGATGTGTCTGTTAGGAGTAAGGCATCAGAACATGGGAACAAAATATGACATGCACTTTAAGTTCTAAGTATACACTTATTTTCTTTACTCTTCTGTTTAAGGTATGGCTCTATTTATGAGCAGACTAGAATTATTGGGAAATGGCAACAAATTTAGGTTCAATATTGGAACAAAATGAGATGCTTGTAGGTCATTTGACAGTTAAGAAAAAATAGATTTATTTAGTCACAGCAACAACAATAGGCATTAAAGATTCTTTGAATTAATTCACCTGAGTAAACTCCACTGGGCTGAGTAATCCTGGGTGTTCCATTAGCCTAGCATCAGAGCATCCTTGGACCTCGGTGAGGCTGGTTTGTACCAAGTGATGAGAAAGTGATCTCTACAGTATCAGCCCTTTGTTCCCTGAGCCAACAAAGACTCAGGAAAAGTTTCGATAATTTTCAAGGAAAAACTAGCTTAATTTGAGAAGTGGTGGTTAAAATATTAATCCTGCAACAACAGAATTATTAACTTTCTGTTTAACCCCATGTGTATATGGGAGATGAAAGAAATTATTCTGCTACAAATGCGGAGCTACTCTGGTTTACTTAATTCTGCTTTGTCTATTCAATGATTTCTTCACAAAATTTCTTGTGACAGAGGTCTCCATGATATGCTTAAGTAAAACTGGGATAAGAAAGGACATCTGAGTCATACTCAGTCAAGAATCAAAAAATGTTCTTAAATCAGAGAGGTTGGACTTCATCAGATCTAACAATACTAAATTTAGCCCCAACTGAAAATTTATATCTATCAGTGATAAATTAAAAAAGCACATAAGAATCATAGATCATAGTCATAGATGTAGTACTGGAAAGGAATGTAGTGATCATCTAATCTAGCTTCATTATGTACAAGTGAAAAGACTGAGCCTAAAAATTGAAGTAACGTGTCTAAGGTCACAGAGGATATGACAAGATGAAGAACTGAACTCAAACTCTTTTAATTCAGTGTTATTTTTACCCTAATAAAGGCAACTATAATTCACACTGTGTCTGTAAAACATTTAGGTTGCCTAACATGTTCTGGTGTTAATTTTGTCCAAGGATGTTTTCCTTTCTATTCACTAATATGAATGATATTCTCAAGAATAAATAGAACTTACAGTATGATGGTTAGAGAGTTAGAAGCCTGGACATCTTGGATACAAGTCTTGTCTCTGACACATTCTGGTTGTGAGACCCCAGGAAAATCATTTAATCAATACAAGACTATAGTTTGCAGAGAAAGTACTGATTTGCATTGGTTGGGAGATTTCATCACCTGAGAATTCCTGGTACCAATGCAATCACAACTCCAATCCCAATTTTATCCTAAAGACAATTAAAAAGAGTTTATAGATAGAGAGTTGAAAGGGATTTCAAAGATCTAATACCTCTATATGACAGATGAGAAAACTGAGGCTCAGAGGTTAAATAACTTGCACAGAGGTGACTTCTAACTCTGAACCCAGCAATGGTTCCTACTATTGTCATATGATAAACTCAAAAAGTTGTATACCTGAAATTATTAATGTCACTTCTTAGTCCATGTGCCACTAAAAAGGATGGTTTAGCTAAGATATAAACAGAAAAATTTGGATAAGGTATAAACAAAAAAAAAAACACAAAATACCTGTCACAATAATGTATCCATGACATCAGAGGCCTAAATCATTTGAATGTTAATATTCATGTATAACTATGAACAAATATCTATACTGTGTCTGTCGTCATTTCATTGATCCATGATTAGTAGATAAATAAATGTAGGAAGATAAGGGGTTTGCTCCAAGGTTAATAACTGATGAATATAAAGAAATCAATTTAACTGACCAATGTAAATAAAGGATGGAAAACGATAGCATGGGTCCCTCAGAAGTGAGGTGTCAGATTATGGAAACAAAATGTGTCATGTATTTTAAGTTTGATGTAATTATTCATTTTATTTATCTCTCTTCCTATGTTAAAGGTTGGTATGGAAAGCTATTGTTTAAAGGGCTCTATTTGTGAGCAGGTGAGAATTGTTTTCAAACTGACAACAACACTTAAAATTCCAAGTTAATTAATAAAACATGCTTTAAAGGAAGTGATAGCATATTGATTAGCAGTATAATGATTTTCATGCTATATGAAAGATTTAGACTAACACAATTCCCTAACTCTCTTTCCATTACTCAGCAAACTGAGATTATGTCTACACAATGCCAAAATATGAAGTCAATCCTAAAAAAAATCAGTTATATTTTTATCATAATAATAAAACCTATTCAAAATGATTGATTCTCTGATTGAATCTAGATGTAGTCTTGACATCATATGAACTGAGCCCAAGTCATGTTGTTCGCATTATTCTTACATATGCTAAAATAAATCTACATCATTTAGGATGACTGATAATAAAACTATGTTAAAACAAATAATATCAAGAATTATCAACAATGAAATTTCCTCCTACTTCCTTTGAATAGTGCTTCTATGTATCTTATAAGCTTTTTCAGAGTGCAAAATTCTAGTTACTAACCCAGTATGTTACTATTGACAAAGCTATTTCTTAGTGATAACTATCTCCTTAATGCAATTATGTTGTATCTAATTGAACAGGACCAGACCTGTGATTTCATTGGTATAGTGAATTTTTCTAGTAAAGAAATTCTTTTACTTATGCACTCTGAAAGTCATGTCTTATGAAACTGGTTGAATCTTAGAAAGGTTAAATAACTTCTCTAGCTTCCAACCCCCATTAGGTATCAGTCAGTACTTAAACTTAAGTCTTCCTGACTTTGAAGTATATGCTATGCCTTGGTACTTTTCATTATAACTAAATATTTAATAATGCATGATAATGTATTTATGTTTAATAAGTCATATTATTGGATTTTTAAAAATCATTTCACCATGGAAAAACAATATTTTATATGTAGGCTTTTGTTTTAAATTAGAGTTCCAAAGAGTAGAGTGTTTATGAACCACAGATATGATATACTGGCCAAGGAGAGGGCAAGGCCCTTGTAAAACATTTTTGTTTTCTGTAATGATATTTCCAGGCTAGGGCAAATGGCATCAGTTGTATGTGCCAAACCGTAACAATCAGAACTTTTAAATGGGTTTCATATTAACTTCTTGACAGCATTGTATTGTCAAGTTTTCCAAAGTACTAAAAAACTCAGTAAACAACAAAAGGAATACTAGTCAAGATAAGTTTAATGGAGTTATTTGGATTCTTGGCCCTCTCTAATTAATGTTGGGTTCTGACAGAGCAGCATAGTGTAGTGAAAAGTGGAACAGGTTTGGTTTCAGAATATCTTGACTTAATGTTCTGTTTCTTTATTTTATATGTCAGTCTCTTCCAAGTCTGTGATCTCATCTGTAAAGTAGGGAATAATGCAATGATAGCTAACATTTATATAGTCCTTTGAGCTTTAAACAGCACTGTTCAAATATATACTACTTGATCACTCACAATAACCCTGTGAGATGGACACTCCTGTTATCCTTATTTTAGAGATGCAGAAACTAAATTTGAGAGAGTTTAAATGATCTGCCCACTATGACAGCTCATCATTGTCTGAGGCAGCATTTGAACTCAGAACTTCCTGACTCTACGTCCACTGATAATTGTGACCTAGTTATAAGCAGATTACAAGTTATAGTTACAAGTGAGGACACTTCTGATCACACATGGCTGTGAGTAAAATACTTTGTCATTAGTAAAACACTTCATGATTCCTATTGTTGTTCTGAAGTCATTTTTTTTAAGTCATGTCAAACTTTTTATGACCCCATTTTGAAGTTTTCTTAGCAAAGATACTAGAGTGGTTTGCCATTTCCTTCTCTAGCTCACTTTACAGGGAAGAAACTGAGGCAAAAAAGGTTAAGCAACTTGCCCAGGGTCACAAAGCTAGTCAGTATCTGAGGCTGGATTTGAACTCATGAAGTTGAGTTGTCCTTATTCCAAGGTCAGTGCTGTATTCATTACACCACCATAGTTACTCTCCCTATTACTACACAAACTAACAAAATAAATGATTTAGTGTTAATTTAACTCTGAGAGAGAAAGCAGTACAAAGTTAAGTCTGTTGCTGAATCTGAGTGTGGTACTCAATATGGAATTTTGTAGCCATGAGACAAACTGAATTTTTGATGGTACGTATATAGTCATCCCTAATAAAATATAAGCTCCATGAAAGTGGGAATGTTTCCATTTAGTCTTTCTACATCTGGGCTTTAGTACCTAGTGACTGGCACAAAATAGGAATTTAATAAATGATTGTAGAATAAATTGTGAAAGAGGGAGAAATATGCCAATATAGATAAAGTTTTGCTGCACAATGGGCTAATAATGTTTGGACTAATTAGCCATGGTGTGTGTGTTTGTGTGTGTGTGCATATATACATATATATGTATATATACACACTCATATATACATATATACACATATATACATACACACATATGTGTGTATGTATATATAAATATGTGTATGTGTGTGGGGGTGTGTGTGTGTGTGTGTGTATATATATATATATATATATATAATGGCTTAAAGAACTAGCTTTTTTTTAATTCCTCAAAAGGCTGCAGAATACCCCTTTTCTTGAAGATCCTTGGCAGTTTAACATAAAACAATGGCCAAAGCCCTGTGGGTGGTATACTGGTGTTTGAGTAAAGAAGACAAGGTCTCAATCCTGCTTGTGACATTTACTAGGTATGTGACCTTCATCAAGTCCTTTAATTTCTCTAAGTTTCAGTTTCCTCTTCTTTAAAAGATCAGCTTGTAAATCACCATGACAGTAAGTGAAGATGAGTAATTATAGTTTATCTTTTTCTAGAAAATGTTGTGGTAACAAATCAGCTCTTTATAGATAATTCTACCTTTTAACTTATTTTAAATAGGAGCCATTCACTAAAAAAAAGCAAACAATTAAATAGCGTGAAACTCTGTCAGCCATATTAGTTGAAATGGATGTGGCCTCTCTTGAGCATCATATTTCCTGTTTTTCTTTCAGGTAATTAGGGTAAAAAGTAAATATTCCTAGTAACATGAAATAATGATTTTAAATTCCAAAAGAAACTTCTGGTAGCATCATTTTACTTAAATATAACTTTTTTTCCCAAAAAATGAGGTTTAAAACTTAGACATATATGTAAAAGACACCAATCTCTTATTGTTCAAACAAGTTTATTCTTTATCATCATAGGCACTCATTACTACTGAATAACTGATTCAAAGTCAAGTAGAAGTATTTATTCCTGTTCTAATTCTATCTGTACAAAAGTACATGGTGCGCCAAAGTTCAGAAATTACTCTAAATTTTTACAAATTTTCCTCACTGCAAGGTTGTGCCGCATAGTACCCACCTGGGTTGTCATGATGCTCAAATGACATGATACATATAAAGTTCTGTTTAAATGTCACTTATTACTATGCATTTTTTATTTTATATAGAAATATACACAAATGTTTCCAGAACACATTGCTTTGATTTTTTGAAGTCGTTTTAAAATGTTAGATGAATTTTAGCTGATATTTTCTTGAGTTGAAGTGTACTAGCTTTTTATCTTATGGTTTAATTCAAACTATTCTATTCCAAATTTAATTTTAAAACAAATGTTATTGAGTTTTTTTTTTAATTTGACAAAGTATGAAACTTCAGCTTGCTGTATATTGCCCTTTGCTTTTTTTCTCTTTTAAGGTTGAAAGGTTTGTGGTAGTTAGGTTAAGGTTACAGCACAGTGTAGATGAACAATTATGTATGAGACATGGCATAAAGAATCCTGTCAAAGAAATGTATGGCTGGGGAAAATAAAGTGTTCTGGGAGCAAAAGCAAGATATAAGCAATGGATAGTCCATGTGCTGAATAAGAACATATTCAATGTCAAGGAAACTAGAGGAAAGGTCCTAATATGTTAATTTGTGCTTCTCCCATTACAAATGTGCTAGAACACAGGAAAAAAAGAGAAACACAATGGAAAGGTCTGTTCAGATTATAAGCAACATAAAACATTTATTTATTTAGAAAATAAATTTTAAGAAATATAATAAAACATAGATAATGCTAATAAGTGGGTCTGTTAAGTGAATATGGTTCCCAGTGGTATCCTTATGCATGGTTTTTATTGGTCTCTCTTTCTATTTGATTTTGAAACTACTGGATTAAATGATCTTTAAGATCCCTTTGATCTTAAATGAATAAATATTCATTCTTTTCTGAGAAAATATGAAAAAAGGAAAAGCAAAAGACAAGAAATCTTGTGTATCCTTAGATCTTAAATGATCTTAGAAAGTTTCATTTTGACATCTTTTTTTCAAAAAGTTTCTCTTAACCTTTCCCTCTTTTTGCCAAAAATACCCTTTTCTTTACATAGTGATGAAAGACCAAGTTATGATTAATATTGTCCATTTATGACACTCTTTGAAGTAAAAAATATATCCAGTAGAAATATATTTTCAAGTAGATTTTAATGGTAATTATTGTTCCCTTTAATTATTAAGTTATCTCAAATTATAAGGGAGCATGGGGCAAAAAATAACTGTTAGATCTATGGATAAGTTAAGAGTTCATGATCAAACAAAAGACTGAGAGAATCATAAGATGGAAATGGTTAATTCTGATTTCAGTAAATTTTTTTTTAAATTGCACAAACAAAATAAATACAGCCAAAATTAGAAGAAAAACAGAAAATTAGGTAAAAAACGGTACAGCAAATTTGTCTTTTAAGGTCTCATTACTCTAATATATAGGGAACTGAATCAAATTTACCATAAAAAGAGCCATTCCCCTGTTGATAAATGTTCAAAGGAAATTAATAGAAAATTTTCAGAAGAAATCAAAACCATCAAGAGTAATATGAAAAATGCTCCAACTAGTAGGTGGAGTTTTGAACTAGGTCCCACCATTCTGAAGAATAATTTGGAACCATGTCCAAAGGCTTGTAATTATAATTCGATCAAGAAATATTGCTACTAGTTCTATAACATCAAAGAAAAAGAAAAAAAGCCTATATGTACAAAACATTTATAGCAGTTGTTGTTGTTGTTGTTGTTGTTGTTGTTGTTGTTTTAAACATGTGGTGGCAAAGAATTAAAAACTGAAAGGATGCCCATCAATTGGGGTATGGTTGAAGAAGTGGTATAAGAATGTGATGGAATAATATTATACTGTAAGAAATGATGGAGGGTACGGTTTCATAAAATCCTGGCAAGACTTATATGAAACCATAGAAAACGAAGTGAGCAGAACTAGAATATTGTACATGGTAATAGCAATATTGTAATGACAATCAACTGTGAAAGACTTAGCTACTTGGATCAATACAATAATCCATGACAATTCTAAAAGACTCATGATGAAAAATGCTATCCACCTCCAAAGACAGAATTGATGTAATCTGAATTCAGCTTGAAGCATTACTTTATTTTTCTTGTTTTTTTTAAACAACCTAGCTAATGTGGAAATATATTTTGTATGACTTCATATGTATAATTGATATCATATTTCTTGCCTTCTATATGGGTTGGGTAAGGGCTAGAGAGAGAATGAGAATATAGAACTAAAAAAACTTTTAAAAATATATGAAAGAGAATCATGATGGTAAAGTAAATGAATGAATGCATAAATAAAATGTTAAGTTATCGAATTACATAAACAAAGAACTACTATCAATTCTCAAATATTCTCATTCTAGTTCTTTGGAAAGATACAATATAAGATTTTTAGTGGCATTATTTTGTTGTGTTTATTGTTCTACCAACCCCCAATTGACAATCCACTGTTCATAGGAGACCAAAAGTTGAGCAATATTTTCATTTTAGCTGCCAAAGATGACATTTGTAGAAAATTATAGAAATGAATAAATATAAACTGTATAGAAAATATATCATTTTTTAGAAAGTATATTCATCCAGATTCTCACTAAGGTTATAATTTAGTGTAGTTTGCAATGAGCAATATTATTAAATGGTTTTCCAAAAGGGGCTAATTTACTAATCCATCACATTCATTTCTGGAGTTTCCCACTCTAGAGAGTCTCCCATTCTCACTACATTTGCTTATATGTCAAGGAGAGTGGGACTGCAGCTGTGTCAGAAGATGAACTTAGCTGGAGCATAGATTTTTTTTTTTTTTTAGTAAAGTCACCCAGAAGAAAAAGATGCTACAGAAAAGAGTAAGAAAGAGTGTTTCATTACCGAAAGTCTCATCACCTACCTTGGCTGGTTGAAATTGTGGTTCCAAATTAACAGCTTCACACACCTGAATGGCAAATCCAACTAACATAAAAGAGCCAGGTAATCCCTAAAGCGACGACAGTCTTCTATTATGATTTCTCAATAATACTTGTTTAGGGTAAGATATTGCAAGCCAAGTGATTTTTGTGAATGCTTAGGCTAGCTAGATAAAGGGGGAGAAATGAGAGGATTTGACTAGCAAATCTCAAAGGTCCTTTCTAGCTCAAATCCTCAGTTCCATTAATTCCTATAAAAACTAGAGTTTAAGTGAATTATGCAATTTGTTCAATGTTGATTTGGATGTTCTTTTAATACTTGCATCTTAGGCTAGTTTTAACAGAAAGAGTTCAACATAATTACATGTTAACAGGATTTTGAAAATTTTTTATAAAGCATGCACAAATTCTGTAGGACTTTGTTTTGGGGGGGAAACATTTTTTTTTAAATATGTATGTTGTTTACAAAATGGTGTTCATTTAACAAACAGTGAGAAATTTCCTCTAAACTATGTGTTTATAGACTAATAAGTAGTAACCAAAGAAAACCAAAATGGATTTTATTTTGATGACTATAAACTGTTGCATTTTCTCTACAGTATTTCTGAAGTTCTTTTACAGGGAGTTTGTTTGTTATTTCATCTGGGAAATGTTGTATTCCCTTCTAAATTTAAATTATTTATGGCATTTGTTTTCTCATCTGTTCTGAGATCTACCTGAATATTTGACATAAAACATGGCAAATGATTTTCATAGTTGCTATAGAGAAAATGAAGCGATTGGGATAAAATAGCACAATAACATTTTGTATTTACATATTGGATGTCTCCAAGGCATCCTTTGTAATTCATAAATATAATCTAGTTAATGCTCAAAATATCACATTCAGTGCGCAGATAGAAAAAAATATATATACCAATCTTTTACAGATGGGAAAACTGAGGCAAAGAGAAGGTTAGCATTTTAACAAATAAAAATACAGACAGATAGACAAGTAGATAGATAGATATAAGGAGATGGGGTGGGAATGAGTCCCTATCAATGAGGCCCTAGTCTCTAGCACAATAAAGAATTTTTTTTTAATTTTTGCTTTTTAGTGAGGCAATTGGGGTTAAGTGACTTGCCCAGGGTCACACAGCTAGTAAGTGTCATGTGTCTGAGGCCAGATTTGAGCTCAGGTCCTCCTGACTTCAGGGCTGGTGCTCTATCCACTGCACCACCTAGCTGCCCCACAATACAGACTTTTGCTTTGCTTTCTGGCAATTGATATGAAGGCTTGCTGATTCTGCTTATGGAAATGAATGATAGAATGGTCTATTCCATCATTGATTGAGTATATGCATGTTGACTATCTATCTATTGACCTATCTGTCTCTATATCTATTTATCTATCTCCTAAACTGGCTGTCATGTGAATATGGTACCCTACCTTTGTTTCTGTCTCTCTTATGTTTATACTTTCCTCACTTTAGGTGGATGACTGTACAAGACAAGTAGAAAAGATTATATTTTTGAGAGCTTTTAAAGGTCAGAAGAGCATCCAGAGATCCAGCAACTAGAATCCATAACAGGGTCCTCAGGTAGTCCCAACTGCTGAATCCAACAACCACTAAGAAATCAGTGATGAGGGACTACCTGTTTCACCTGAGCAGTAAATCAACCCAGCAGCTGAAACACCATATTTTGCAGACAATAGAGCTACTTGTCTATCAGCTAGGCCACATTCAAAAGTGAACTTTGTACGGGTGGAAAAGTGGGGAGAATGGCTGATAGTTACCCATTAAAGTTTGAGGCCATTCTCCCCAAAAAACGAAGAAGAAGAGGAAAATATTCTCCAGGCTTGGTAGGTTTTGTTTTATTTTTTGTTTTGATTCTTGTTACACAATCTCAGTAAATATCCCTTTGTAAAATTTAATTGATAGAGGGCTAGAGCCAACATAGTGGAATAGAGGCAGACACAGAGCTGAATTTTTCCAACATTCTCCTCCAAACTACTTTAAAATAACTCTTCAAATCAAATTTTAGAGCTGCAGCATTAAGAAAACATTAATGTGAGACATTTGTTTCTGGCCTAAGACAACTCAGGAGGTGAACAGAAGAGATATGTAATACTAGGGTAAGAGACAACAATGAGCATGGCAACAGCACCAGCTATGATCCTTTGACAGGGCTGAAATAACAGCAGGACTGGGCAGCAGCTTTGGGAGCTCTCAGACCGGAGACAATAAGAAGGTCAGACCACTGGTCATAAATAAATTACAAGGGACCTGGATTCAACTTCTGGGAGCCAAGATGACTGAGTAAGAATTAAGTTGCTCCTATCCTCCCTTACTGACCTCTAAAACCCATAAAATATCACCCCAGGAAAAACCCTGGAACAGCTGAGCCATCAGAAAGACAGAGTAAAACAGTATTGTATCCCAGGAAGCTTGGGGGATTAACGGGAAAGGTCCCTCTCGCTCTAGTGGGACCTTAGGGGAGTAGTATAGGATGGGAAGTGCCCCAGCAAGGGAGTGGCAAGCCCCACCTCAGCAAACCAGAGGAAGATCCTGAACCCCAGGGTGGGGCAAGCAAGCACCAACACCAGGAAACCGCCTCCCACCCCCCAGTGCCTTGGCACAGGCAGAGGAATTGGTAGACTCCGGAATGGAAAACAACCACATGCACCAGTGGGTGTCCTTCAGCAAGCAAACCTCCCAGCCGCTTCACACAACTCCAGGAGGGCAGGCATCCTCCAGCAGCCAAACCTTCCAGTACTTCAAAGCAGCCTGGGTGAACAGGTATCCTCCAGCAGCCAGACACCCCCACCCCCACTCTGAGAGCTTCAATGTTGTTGACCCCAGCTTGGTACCAGGAAAGCTGACAGTCCCCTACAGCCTCCAGCTGCCAGCACCTGAGACCCCAGTACACAAAGCCAGTGACCAGGCCCCTGGCCCCCACCACAAGAAGCTTGAATCAGTGCCCCTTGTGCTCCAGCAGGAGAGTTCAACAATAACCATAAATTCTTATTATGAGGACAGGGAAGATGAAAACACAAATTCAGAAGAGGACAACATTGTCAATATACCCCCATCTCAAACCTCAAAGCGAATATGAACTAGTCTCAAGTCCAAAAAGCCTTCTTAGAAGAGCTCAAGAAGGATTTTAAAAGTCAAATAAGATAGGTGGAAGAAAAATTGTCAAAAGGAAAGAGATGTATACGAGAGAAAGAGTCAACAGCTTGGAAAAAGAAGGACAAAAAAAATCAATTGTAGATTAACAGGGATCCTTTGCTGGCACTGGGGCAACTGGCAATGGCAATTCTATTGTACATACAAAGTTCTGCATCACAGTTCCAGAGAGGAAAAGAGTGCTTGTGGTCAGTCACAAGGAAGCAGTGGCCAAGAATACAGTTCCAAGGTGGAAGGAACACTAGCACTTGTAGCTACAGTGGAGCAGGGGACCTTGTCACAGTTCCAGGTGAAAAACAGCGCTAATATTTATGACTATATGGGAGCAGAGGAAAGACCAGAGCATAGACCAGGAAAGTAGTTACCACACCACTGCCCAGATAACATTAAAAGCACCAAAAATTAGCAGATCCCCAGAACTAGCTCTGAAAACAGTAACATGAAAAAGCCTGAAACTTAGGATTTTACCTCTTCACCTCCAAGAGAAGAGAAAACAGCATATTATTCAAAGTCAAAAAATAGACTGGATAAATGAGCAAACCACACACACACACAGACACAGACACAGAACTTGATCATAAAAAGCTACTATGGTGACAGGAAAGAGCAAGACATAAACTCTGAAGAAGAAAATCATGTGAAAACAGCCACAAGCAAAGCCTCAAAAAATAATACTGATTTTACCTAAGTCCAACTTGAATTCCTGGAAGAGTTAAAGGAAGAGATGAGTGGTAGAAGAAAAATTGGGAAAATAAATGAGACTGAAGCAAGAAAATCATGAAAAGAGAATTAAGATTAGTAAAGAATCACAAAAAAAAAATAGAGGAAAAAAGTAATACCTTAAAAAACAGAATTGGCCTAATGGTAAAAGAGACACAAAAATTCACTGAAAAGAACTCCTTAAAAAGCAGATTAGGCCCAATGGAAAAGGAGGTACATATATTCACTGAAGAAAAGAATTCTTTAAAAAACAGAATTATTCAAATGAAAAAAAACGGTAGAAAAGCTCACTGAAAAAAATTATTTAAAAATTAGAATTGGGCAAGTGGAAGCTAATGTCTGCTTGGGGCATTAAGAAACAACCCTCCCCCCCCCAAAAAAAGTCAAAAGAATGAAAAAAAGAAGAAAATATGAAATACCTTAAAAACATATTAAGGAAACATCATTTAAGAATTATTGGACTACCTGAAAGCCATTATTTTTTTAAAAGAGCCTAGACATAATATTTCAAGAATTTATGAGGAAAAACTGCCCTGATGTAGAGAGTAAAATGATATAGAGAGTAAAATAGAAATGTATTAGGAATATGTAAATAATGTAATAGGAATACTAAAATAAGAATGAAAAGAATCCGCCCATTACCTCCTAAAATAAATCCCAAAATAAAAAAAAAAAACTAGAAGAGATAATATAGCCAAAATTTAGAACTTCTAGGTCAAAAAGAAAACATGTCAAGTAGCCAGAAAAAAAAAGCAATTCAAATTTGTTCAAATTCATGTAGCCACAGATAGGATCACACACCATTTAGCAGCTTACATGTTAAAGGAGTGGAGGGCTTGGAATATGATTTTCCAGAAAGCAAAAGGAGCTAGCTAGAATTGCAATCAAACAAACCTACTCAGCAAAATTGGGTCTAATTCTTTAGTGGGGAAAAAAAAAAGGGAAAAAAAAGATCTTTAATGAAATAGAGCACTTCCAAGCATTCCTGATGAAAAGACCAGAGCTGAATAGAAAATATGAAATTCATTCATATACAAGATTCAAGAGAAGCGTAAAAAGGTAAATATGAAAGAGTAATCATAAGGAATACAATAAAGTTAAT
>NW_020951957.1:3988782-4000190 GCF_900497805.2 Vombatus ursinus | reverse complement strand
GAGTCAATTATGTTGGGATGATCACTAAAAAAAGGAGAGGGATGAGAAAGAGAGATGCATGGAGATGGAGGGAAGGGAGGCAGAATAGGGAAAATTTCTCACTTAAAAGTGGCATGCCGGGAAAAACTTTTGTAGTGGAAAGGAAAATGGAAGTGGGTGGCAGGCAATGCTTGAACTTTACTCTCATAAAATCTGGTTCAAAGAGGGAAACACACACACACACACACACATTTGAGTATAGAAATCTATTTAACCCAACAGAGAAACAGAAGGAGAAGGGAATGAGATATTGGGAGAGGGAGGGAAGAATGATAAAAGGGGAGGTGGATTAAGGGATGCTGTGGTCAGAAGCAAAACAGATTTTTGAAGAGAGATGATAGGAAGAGGGAGAAGGAAAAACAGAAGAAAATAGGATAGAAGGAAATATACAATAATCATGACTAAATGTGAATAGGATGAGCTCTCCCATAAAATGGAAGTAGATAGCAGAATGGATCAGAAACTGAATTCTTACAATATGTTGCTTAAAATACTTAAACAAATCATAATAAAAAATAGACCTAATTAAAAGAGGTAAGCAGGAAAGCTACATTTTGCTAAAACATAATATAAACAATGAAGACATATCAAAAAATTTAATGCCAACTTCCTCTGATAAAGATCTCATTTCTCAAATACATAGGGAACTGATTAAAATTTATTAAAAATAAGAGCCATCATCCAGCTGATAAATGGTCAAAGGATATGAACAGGCAATTTTCAGAAGAAATCAAAGCTATCTATAGTCATATAAAAAAAAAAACAAATGCTTTAAATCACTATTGATCAGCAAAATGTAAATTAAAACAACTATGAGGTACCACCTCATACCTATCAGAAATGAAAAATGCTGGAGGAAAGGAAGCAAAATAGGCATACTATCAAACTGTTGGTAGAAGTGTGAACCAGTCAAATCATTCTGCAGAGCAGTTTGGAACCAGGCCCAAAGGGCTATAAAGCTGTGAAAAAAGACTATAAACCCTTTGACCCAGCAATACCACTACTAGTTCTATACCCCAAAGAGAACAAAGGAAAAGGAAAAGGATCTACTAAAATGTTTACAGCAGCTCTTTTTTATGCTGGCAAAGAATTGGAAATCGAAGGGGTGCTTATCAATTGTGAAATGGCTGAACAAATTGTGGCATATGATTGTGATGGAGTTCTCTTGTGATATAAGAAATGACAAGGGATGTGGTTTCAGGGGAAAAACAAAACAAAACAGGGCAACATCTATATATGAACTGATGCAAAATGAAGTGTGAAGAACCAGGAGATCTTTGTACACAGTAATAATAATGTTGTAATTATGATTAACTCTGAAAGTCTTGGCTATTCTGATCAACATAATGATCTAAGACATTTCCAAGGGACTAATGATGAAAAAAAATGTATAATTTTCTTCCTTTCTTTATTTTTCTTGCTTTTTTGTCATATGAATGATATAGAAATATGTTTTGCCTGATTTCACATGTATTGACTGTGTGGATCACAAGAAAATGTTGCAACTCCTCAAAGAAATGGGAGTAGCAGATCATCTTACTTGTCTCCTGAGGAACCTGTATGCTGGCCAAGAAGCAACAATTAAAACCGCACATGGAATAAGGAATTGATTTAAGATTGGAAAAGGAGTATGACAAGGCTTATTTATTTTATTTATATGCAGAGTACATCATGTGAAATGCCAGGCTGTATGAATCAAAAGTTGGAATGAAGGCTGTCGGGAGAAACATCAACAGTCTCAGACACAAAGATGATAGCATTCTGATGGCAGACAATGAAGAAGAATTAAGAAGCCTCTTGATGAGGGTGAAAGAGGAGAGTATAAAAGCTGGTTTGAAGTTTAACATCAAAAAAGGCAAATATATGAACAACTGGTCCCATCATTTCCTGGCAAACAGAGGGAGAAAAAATGGAAACAGTGTGAGATTTTATATTCTTGAGTTCAGAGATCACTGCAGACCACAACTTGCAGCCATGAAATGTAAAGATGTTTGCTCCTTGGAAGGAAATTTATGCTAGATCTGAACAGCATACTAAAAAGCAATGACATCATCTTACTGACAAAGGTCTGTGTAGTCAAAGCTATGTTTGTTGTTGTTTGTTTTGTTTTGTTTTGTTTTTAGTAACAATATAACTTTGGAATTTTGGTGCTAGAGAAGACTTTTGAGAGTTCCTTGGACAGCAAGGGGATCAAATAAGCCTATACTTAAAGAAATTTACTAAAACTATTCACTGGAATGTCAAATACTGAAGCTGAAGCTTAAATAATGTGGCCACATAATGGAAAGACAGGACTCATTGGAAAAGACTGATGTTGAGAAAGATCTGAGGCAAAAGGAAAGGGGGATGACAGAAAATAAGAGGGATAGATACTGTCATGGAAGCAATGAACATGAATTTGGACAGACTTTGAGTGATAGTGGAAGATAGATGGTCCTGGCATGCTATGGTCCATGTGTTCACAAAGAGTTGGACACGACTGAATGGCTTAACAATAAGAAAAAATAATTGATAATATTTTGCTTAACTTCTCAGTGGATCAGGGATTAGTGGGAGAAAGGGAGGCAGAGAATTTGGAATTCAAAATTTAAAAAAGAAAAGAATCTTTAAAATAAATAATAAATTAGAAAAAATGATGTTAATTGGTTAAATTATACTTGAAGACATGAATTCGCAATTGATATAGGGGGAATACACTGCATGGTATGAGCAATAATACTCTGAGTTGACTTTCCTGTGTTGTTGGGGGTGAGGACTGTGAATATCAGAGTCTACGCACTATACATACACACACACACACAAATACGCGTGCATGTGCAACAAAAACTACCAGGAATAGATACTAGATTCTGCAATGTGTCTACACATGGAAAGCATTTGTATAATACTGAATCATTCCACCTAAAACTCTTCTATATTTTTTTGCTCCACGTGATGTTCACTCTACTAGACCTGTAGTACAAATGAATAGTTTGAATGGATAGAACAACTTCCAAGCTAAAGACAAAGTGTCTTATTGAAATGCTCAACATCTCAATACAAACCATATGCAACTATATACAGCCCGACTCTTTATGAATAGCAACACTTTAATTTAAACTAAAGACAAAACATCAAAGAAATTATTGCATAAAGGAAAAAAAATGAATGAATAGAATATAGACTAAGTCCACAAACTTTCATAAAATACATATTGTATTTAAGGCATATTTTAATAGCAACTAGAAATACAAATAAAATTAAAAAAAAACATTTCTGCCTTTAAGGAGCTTACATTCTACTGAAGGGTTAAATATAAACAGGTAACTATATTAAGGATAGCTTAAGAAGGGGGGAGAGACCAAAAATGTGGTGGGGAAAGAGTATTAAGACAGGATTCCCAAAGGAATTTACACATTACCTGTGCCAAGATTTCTAAAAGATGGATTAAATGAAGTAGTGAATGCTAAGTGAAGGGGAGAACCTTTGCAAAGCCAGACAAGTAGGAGACTGTATACGCTAGGTTGGGAAAAAGCAAACAGGCCAATTTGACCTGACAATCAAGTGGATTGAGAGGGATAGTTTGAAATAAGCCTGGAAATGGCACTAGATTACCAAGGGCTTTAAACCATGATATAGTGTTCATATCTTAGAGACAATAAGGAATTACACAGGCTTGCTGAGCAGAAGAGTTATAATATCAGATATGTTACGAAGATTATTTTGGCAGTAATGTGAAGGATATATAATAAAAGGTAAAGAGTAGAATATATTATTTATATATTCTTATAATTATATATTAATTTATTATAAAATAATTCTGTGTGTGTGTATGTGTGTGCATCTTACTGAGAGTTGTTCATACTGGTAAAAACCAGATATTTCTGAAGAAAGCTAGAGATAATAGTAACAATAACAATATTGTCAGAAATTAAATGACATAACAGTATTCACAGAGGTGATTAACTTTTCAGTAACTTTCAAAAATACTGAGCCCAAGTGGAAAAAAGTGGGATCAGGATCTTCTGACCATACTTCATAACTGTGGCTTATAATGACAAGGATAATGCATCTTTTCAGATCAGTTAACCCAAATTCTTCTGTCATAATAGCTAGCATTACTTCTAATTTCTAGTTCTAATTTCTAAGGAGTAAAAAATGAGTAAAATGGTTTTATGATGTTATAAATTCTGTTTAGAATGGGGCCCTAATCTGGGACACCATGTCACTTTTATAAAAGGAAAGACACATGTAGTACATAATGTCTTCAAAAAGCAGAGAAAATTATTACAGAAACCCTCCTTTCTAGGCTAGATTACAGTTGTGTGTGTGTGTGTGTGTGTTTGTGCATGCACATTTAAAGAATACCACTCCTTTCAGATTTAATATTCTATGAACTCTGTCAATCTATGGAATTCATTCCAAAAAAAATAATAGAGTATATCCTCCAGATGCTAGAAAAACTGAAACTGGTAGACATGTCAAGGAGGTTCTCAGGATCAAATTTTTAAGGCACTGTATAAATTCCAAATAAAAATAAACCTGTTTGGATTCAGTTATCAATGCATTGACTACATCATTGAGTCTATGACACTGTCTACTTTTGTTTTTTCCACAACTGTCATCATCTTTCAGATTCTTTGCTTTAGTAAAATATATGGAACAAAAGTTAAAGCCTACCTTTTAGACGTGTGTGTGTGTGTGAATAATACTGTGTCTTTTGATACTGTCACTTCAAACATCTCAGACTTAGAATTAATTCCTAAGGGATCACCCCCCCCCCCAGCAGTATAATATATTTAATTATCTTGTTCATTTCATTTCACAGATTTTTACTACTAAAGATTTACCAGATGAGCATTTCTCTGGTTTGTTGTAGTGGGAATTATTTTGTGTGGTATAAGATAGATTAGCTGGCTGCTAGGACCCTTCCCACTGTGAAATTCTGTGAATTGGAGATAATTAGTAGTGGATAAATTACTGCACTTGTAGTCAAACAGATCTGAGTTCAAATCTTGCCTTTTTCGGTTACTATGTGACCACAGGTAAGTTAATTAATCATTCTGAGCCTGTTTTCTCACCTACAAATAATATCTCTTTCATGTTTTCTCTTACCTTTCCAGAAAAAAGGCTGGGTAAACTAGGAAATGAGGCAGTCAGACATAGCCTCCTCTCCCCTTGTCCTGAATGTAATTTTTCTGGATTTTTCTTAGACACATGGAAAAATGATTCCAATTTTTGAAATTAATATTTATTTACGCTCATTTTATCAGTTGTAAGATGTACAATGTTCATAACTCATATAACTTGGATTTTCTTACATTTTAAAATCTAGAAGGGAAACAGCAAATTTCTGTTACTTTATAAATAGTGGTAACTATCTTTCTGTACATATATCATGAATAATTATTTAGAAAAAAATTGGTGCAACATGAATTTATTGAGTCAAAGATAAGTTTGCATAGCCCCTTTGATGTGAAAGAATATGTTCTACATAGTAATCATTCTTTTTCCTGCCTATGTGGATGAAAGTTTCTTAAGTTAGGTTTTGTGAATGTTTTGAAGCCAAGTAGGAAGAACAACAACAAGAAACAAAGGAACCAAAACCACATAAGAGGTCAGCTAAACTTTGGTTCACATGGACAGAAGAGGGAGACCTTGGCAGGCTCTTGTCTCACTCATGGTAAAAGTATCAAGAACTGAGCCAAAGCGATTGCTCAGCACAGCTTTAGAAGTCTTTGGTGACAACATATTTAGAAGTCACACTGTATTGATAATCTTTTCCCTGTAAAATGTATTCTGACCTTCGTACATTCCAGTGTAAGAAATTCAATTTTACTTGATTGACTAAATAATAACTAATTGAATGACTACTATGCATTAGACGTTATGCAAATGCTGGGAATACAAAGATATAAAAATAAAATCATCTCGGTCCTTAAGAATGATGTAACGTATTGGGGGAAAGCCACTTGTACATAGAGTATATACATGCATGCATGCATGCATACACACATGCATATATGTACACATACATATATCTATGCACACATATATCTTTTCTTTCTGAAGATTCATTAGATTCATTACTTCCCATATATGTATGTATATGTATATGTGTATATATGCACATATGCACACAACATATCTATATACACATATATACATACCTATATGCACACACTGTATAGTATATATACTATAGTATTAGTGTGTATTTGTACATATAGTGTATATATAAATAGTGTATATTTGTATATATAAATATATATTTATATAGTAACTACAAGGCTGTTTCAGGGTAAATGACACACACTCATTGGAAAAGTCAATCTGTAGTGTATCACCGTGAACTATGAAGGAAGCTACTGATTTTAGGAGGCAGAGATTAGGAAGGAGAACATTCCAATACTGGGTACCAACTGTGCCAAAGTATAGAAGTAGGAAATAGAATAACATATACAGAGATACAGAGAGTAACAAATAGACAATGTGACTCTAGTTGATAGTGTAGGGGACAGTCCAGAAAGATAAATTTAATCCAGAATTTAAAATCCTTTAATTGGTGAAAAGAAGCACTTATATTTTATTCTAGAAGTAAAAGAGACACAGTGAATCTTCTTCAGAAGGGAAATGGCATGATCAGAGCAATGCTTTGGGAACAGCAATTGTTTAGCTTAGTGGAGAATGAGTTTAAGAGGGTAAGACTGGATTTAGGGAAAGCAATTAGGAGAATATGTCAATTGCCTAGGCAAGAGGTCATGAAAGCCTGAATAGGTTACTACTTGAGTGAATGGAGAAATCAGGGAAAATGAGAGAAATGTTGTAGAGTTATATTCTACAAGATATTATAGTAAGAGGAGGTGATGATAAGGGAGAGCAAAGAGTTAAAGATGATTGAAGTTTCCCTATCTCCATGTGCCACCCCCATGGAAGTAAGGAAAGGAGATTTCAAGAATTAAGACATTTCAAAGTTTTAGGTAGAACTTTGACTCAATAAACTCTGACTGAGCACTTATTATAAGTAAAATTCTGGGAGCACAAAGATGAATTTAGGATCATAGATTTGGAGTCAGGAAGGAACTCTGGGAGCAATTTAGTCTAATACCTTCATTTTACAGAGACAGAAATTGAGACTTTGCCATGTGTGAGGTAGGATTTCAATCCTGGTCATCCAGTTGCACTACAACTCCTGAAATACTCCCACTTTCAAGGATCTTAGTTTAGAATTTAAAAAAAAGTACACAAATAATTCTGAGAAAAATAAAACCAAGGTGATAAATACACAAGTACAGAGAAAGGAAAGAAACCAATAACCTAGGTAGGGAAAAGCTTCAAGAAGAGGTTATCATTGGAATTTGGTCTTGATGTAGAGGTAGAGTGGAGGAATATCTGCAGGTAGAGGTCACGAAGTGTCCATTCTAGCCATGAAGGATGGCATATTTTTTATAATATGCCTGCATATCTAGAAATAGGTAGGTAGGTAAATAGGTAGATGGGCAGATAGATTGCTAGCTACATACATACATACATACATACACAAACACCAAGAGGTAAAGATATAGCTATAGATGATACAGATATTTAGATGTATATATGTGTATATATGTGTGTAAGTGTACAAGGTGCTCCAAATATTAGTGTAGTTTTTATTTTTAATAGCATAAAACAGGACTAACACAACTTTAGAATAAGGAGAGCTTAAAACTGGACACTGTATATCTGACTACATCCTTCTCAAAAGAATGATACTAATAAATAAAAGCTCATGTTTTCAATGTACAGAACATTTATTATAGTCATTTGTATGTCAAGTGTTAAAACAGGAGAGTTCCACAAGGGCAAATACTGCCTTATTATAATATATATATATATATATATATAAATTATATATTATATACATATACATATTGCCTTATTATATAAACCTTTAACTAGAACTTGGCACAGTGGTCTGTACATTCTGGATGCTGAATGTTTTGTTGTTGTTGTTTTTAATTGAATTGAATTGAATCTCTCAGAATGATATCTGTGATTATCTTGGTCCATTAACATATGCACGTGAATAAAAAGGAGAGTTGAGCTTGAGTTTCAATATTTAGTATTCTAGATTCTACAATTGATTTTTGTTGTTATTGTTGACTTAAAGGAGTTAAAATGGGCTTTAATTAGCTTGTGATAATTGCATGATTGTGTACTAGGCACATTTCACTTATGTTTTTCTAACATCTGGAGTTAAAATGTCACATCTTAATGACAGTTTAGTGTGACTTTCTGCTAAGTGAAAATAGTAGTAAACAAAAAAGGGGAAGGAAAACACATACTGTGTGCTTCTCTCTTACAGAATTGTGTTTGTATATATGTAACCAAGAACATGGAACGATGCGGTTAAACATTAAATAATAATTAGCAAATTATTAATTAGTTTCCTGTCTGTAGTTTTATTGTGAAGGGATAGTTATTGAATAATATAATTAAAAAACTGAGGCTTTCTGAAAATGGTTGTCCTGCACAAATATTGACTTATGTGACATAGTTTAGGAGTGCTGACACGGTTTAGAAGTGCTGGCATCCCCCAAAATGTCAGGATACTGGGCAGACTTGCCTGGAATGAATTGAGGCACTCAAACCATCTTCCAGATACGTGACAAAGTTTATTGTGATGCCAGTGAGGTGGGTGAAGTTCCTTATGGAATTTGCAACTTAATAAGGGTGTTGCAACTGCTTATTTGCTAAACGGGATAGGGAAAGGAATATATGGGAAAATTCAGGGAATTAACTCTGTTGATTCCAGATATTGGGGGACAAGATAGTTCTGTTCCAGTTGCCAGAGACAGAGTTCTTGGGCAGGCACCCTGTACCTGCACTGATAGCTTTTATCTAAGGAATTGCAGGGTCAGGTCTGTATGTGCCTGCAACAAGAAAAGATTTTCTCACAGGGGCCTTCTGAAATTCCAGGTTGCTTCTAGAGACCTTGTCTTTGCCTTTTGGGGTCCAGGTCACATCAACCCATCATTATGCATATATCGTTGTCAGGAAATGCAAGAAGTGTGGTATTCACACATACTTGTTAAATGTTATCTATTAATAATATTAATTGTAAAAAGTACATATAATTCATCTGGAAGAACAAAAAATCGAGGATATCAAAGGATTCAATGGAAAGAAAATGTGAAGGAAGGTAGCCTAGAAGTACCAGACCTCAAACTGCATTACAAAGTGGCAATCATTAAAACAATCCGATGCTAACCAAGACACAGAGTATTGGATCAGTGGAATAGATTAGGTGAATAACACAAAGTAGTAAATTATCATAGAAATCTATGTTTGATAAACCCAAAGATGTAAGCTTTTGGAATAAGAATTCAATATTAAAAAAAAATTGCAAAGAAGTTTGCTAGAATTTAGGTCTAGACCAACATCTCATACCATATGCCCAGATAAGGTTAAAATGGATACATGATTTAGACATAAAGGTGATATCATATGCAAATTAGGGAAGCATGGAAAATTTTATATGTCAAATCTATGGATAAGGGAAGAATTTATAACCAAATAAAAGATAGAGGGCATTACAGAATGTAAAATAGTAATTTTGATTCTATAAAATTAAAAAGGTTTTGCACAAACCAATGAAGTCAAAATTGGAAGGAAAGCAGTTAACTGGGGCAATTATTTTTACAAGTTTCTCATCTATCAAATATATAGAGAACTGAGTCAGATTTATAAAAAATAAAAGTCATTCCCCAATTGAAAGATAGTCAAAGGATGTGAACAGGCAGCTTTCAGACAAAGAAATCAAAGCTTTCTATAGTCACACGAGAAAAAAATGTTGTAAATCACTATTGATTAGATAAATGCAATTTAAAACAACTCTGAGGTACCAACTCAAACCTATCATCAGATTATCTAATATGACAAAAAAGTAAAATGACATATGCTGGAGGGGATGTGGGAAAACCAGGACACCAAAGCACAGCTTGTGGAATTGTGAACTGATCCAACCATTCTAGAAGGCAATACAGAACTATACCCAAAGAGATATAAAAATATACAAAGCATTTGACATAGCTCTATCATACCAAAGAGATCCAAAAAAAAGGAAAAGGCTCTATATGCACAAAAATATTTATAGCAGTTCCTTTTGCAGTAGCAAAGATAGATAGATGGATAGGGAAGAATGTGAAAGGGAAATGACCCCCTACCCTTTAAGGACAATGAAATCCCATGAGACCCTAACTCTCTGACCTAGTCTCTCTAGACCTCATCCTGAATACTCAACAATTGACTAACAGAGCGCAACCAGTTTGAGTCAGCTTTGTAGTGTGGACATTAGCTCTGTAATGCCTGTACTAGCTGATTGAATATGTAGCAGGTCACTGGAGTAACACAAAAACCACCCAATCAGAAGGATTTCTGAGGCTTGGAGATGCTTGACATGCCAGTGATCCTTTTCCAGTGAACTCTAGCTGAATCCAAAGATGCCCGTAGCTCCCAGAAACCACAGAACCAGCAACCTTGAGCAGAAACTGTGGACTCAAGACCTTGCTCAGGTCTTTCTAAACATCCCCTTTAGCTCTGGTCATCTTACTTCCCTTGTACCAAGAAGTCAGTGCCCCCATTCCTAGAAATCTCCCCTCATACCTGGAACCCTCTGTCCATAAAATGCCATCTGCCCTCCCGGGATCAGCCATTTCCCACCTCCCTTTCTCTGAAAATGATATAAACCATTTACTGCTTTCCCCAAAATGAGTTGTTTCAGCATTAGGCTGACTCCTCCACATGATCACCTTTGTACCTGCTCAGTAAAGATTCACTCCTGACTTATAGGCCAGGTCTCCTGCTGGTTTTCTTCCCATGTAGAAAGAGGACTTGGGTCCCACAGGGCTAACCTGTGCACTCTCAGGTTTTCTTCCCTTATGGAAAGAGGGATCCAGGCCCCACAGGGAATTCATGCCTCAGTTTACAGTGGTTATGCCTGTTGTAACCAATTCTGTAAACTGTGGGAATCCCCTAGCAGTTTGTAGTTGCTCAATTGAGACACACCCAGCTGTTTCAAAGGACCCATGTACTTTGGCTGTTCTGATTGTTGGTTTACCCTCCATGTTATAGATGTGAGTTTAGCTATTTTTGTAAACATATAAGCAGAAGGCAGTTCCAATTAAAATACTATGCACTTCCTGTTTGTGGGTTTCAAGCATACATAACCTCTGTTTTCTTTAACAGGTGGGCACTTCACTAGGAAAGCAATATGCCGTGTTTTGGATGGAAAGTCCTGAACTTTCAATTAAAGATGCTTTTCTTCAGCTCCTTGGCCTTTGGTTTATTGATTCAAAATAGATGGATAGATAGATAGATAGATAGATAGATAGATAGATAGATAGATAGAT
>NW_020951957.1:3969073-3988772 GCF_900497805.2 Vombatus ursinus | reverse complement strand
GATAGATAGATAGATAGATAGATAGATAGATAGATAGATAGATAGATAGATGCTATGTACATAATTGTAGATATAAATATAAATGATTAAATATAACCATAGATACAGCAAAAGACTGAAAAATATGTGGTACATGAAGGTTAAGTAAGAAGAAAGAAACAGTTCCTTACAAGAGCACAAGAAACATTTTATCAACCTCAGAGGAGGGGAGAGACACCTTCTGTCTGGAGTGGTTAGGGGAGTATTTCTGGATAGATAAATTTTAATCTGAATTTGGAAGAATGGGTAGAATTTAGATAGGCAAGGAAAACAGGGCAAGACAAAGCTGACAAAAACACTAACTGCCTGGCGCATAGGAAGCATATCCATGCTTGTTGACTAATGCTTTGGTTTATCTGATCATATATGCAGTATTCCATTACATTGGTATACTGTGATTTTTCAGCAAATCCCCAAATGTTGGGTATCTCTTTAGTTTTCAATCCTTCTAGTCCTGCTACTGAAAAAGAGCTATTATCTTTTTTTTTAATTTTTAAATTTTATTTATTTTTTAACAAATGGGTAGAAAATACTCTATTTCAAATGAGACCTTGGCCTTCAAGGATAGATCTGATTGAAGTTCCTGAGACTTCAATTTCCATGAGACTGTGTGCTTGTGGAATGTTAATATGAATTTGTTAAATACCTACTCTTTTTCAGGTACCATTATTTTATTTGACTTTCATAACAACCCTGTTAGCTGGTGATATTATTATCCCCATTTTACAGCTGAGGAAACTGAGGCAAGCAGAGGTTAAGTGACTTGCCCAAGGTCACACAGCTAAGAAGTTCTAAGGCCAGATTTGAATTCAGGTCTTCCTGACTCCAAACCCATCATTCTTCCCACAATGCCGTCTCGTTATAACCAGTGTGTGTGCCAGAGTGATTGTTGTTGTGAGTAAGGGGAAGCAAAGATGAATGGAAAGGGAATGGAAAAAGCAAAGAGAGCTATATGGAAAGAATGGCATAGCACAGCTTCCTTTGCCAGCTACAGAGAGCTTGTTGAAGAAAGCTGAGAAGACCTTTTGATTCATCTGACATGGTAGAGATCAGTGGACTCTCCAAGCTTAGCTTGAATGAATCTTTCCCAGCCTTCATCATAAAATGGGGTCCTTACCTCTAATTTCATAATTATTATGAATTCATGGTATGGAAACTCCCTTCAGTAATGCCAAACAGCAACTTCTCTATCATTTGTGGTCTTACACACTCACCTAAATTACTGACTTTACCATGACCTCACATCTAATTTGCATAAGAGAGAGAATTTAAACCCTATGACATTCTTAACTCTGATATCATCCCTTTGTCCACTATATTGCACTGTCTTCTCCCTAATTAAGTATTTAAATGTTTTACTTAAACATTTTTGGTTTGAGTTTGTTAGCTTAGTGTCAAATGAGCTTAAAAGATCGAAGCTATTAACCTAGTGGCTAATGGGTCTGTTATATAGGGAGGATTTTGTTATCTATCTATCTATCTATCTATCTATCTATTTATTTATTTATCTATTTATTTATTTATCTATTGATTGATTGATTGATTGATTTTTTAGGTAATAGTTCCCAGGATCCATGTCAAAAACAGTCTACTAGTTCCCAGAATCACAGATAATAGTTCCCAGGGTTATGGTTGTAAACAATTGCTACTGCGACTGTGCAGTGAGATATAGGGATGACATAATATAACATTTACTATGCTTGGGCTGTGCTAAGACATGATGATACTGTTAAATTTAACCTGTGAGCTTATTGTTGGCAAATTGCCTTCTTTGTGTGATTCTCTATAAATCAAGAGAGTACTGGTCAGTAGGTGGAGATTTTAAGAATATGACAGTGTAATGCTGTGCTTGTCTCAACTGGCACCCATTGAGGCTTGGGGGGATTTAGTGGAGTGCACAAGTTAGAATGCTGTGCTTGTCTCAATTGGCCCCTATCAAGATGTAGGGGTTGTTTTCCTCCCTTCTTGGCGGCCTCTGAGAGAAGGATGATTAGGGGATCCTGTAGGAATTGGTGCTGCTATTATCAGGAACCCATGGAGATAGAATAGTAAGAATAAATTATTATTTAACCCCTCTAGAGCTGTCTTCCTGTCCTTCTGGCAACCCAGATCAAGAGTCAACCTACTAGAGGCTGGAGCCCAAAACCTCCAGTGGTGGTTCCTGCCCAACAATTGGTGTTCCCTGTGTTACAGGGTCTTAAGCCACCATGTCAGGCAAAAACACCTCCACATTAAAAGCTGTAATCTGTGTGAATCCAGAGTTTAGTAGTGCTTGTGTTACGCAACTTTTGAGTCCCTACTGCACGTAAGGCACTGTGCTCAACACTGGGAGAAGGTTGTCAGAATGCATAAAATGGAGTACCCATTGCTTTCACCACTGATACTTTGTAGAGGTATTATTATTTTACAGTAACAGCCATACAGGTCAACGTACCTTAATATTAATCACTACATTTTAACTCTGTTATTTATCTCATGTCCCCTTGATTTTGGTGCACAAAACGGGCCTTCTAGGAAGACTTGTGACTTCTCAACAGAAGATACCCAGTTTTTACTCCTAGTTGAGGTATAGTCACTAAATAACTTTTACTTTGTCCCAGGCTGGGGGAATATGGTCCATTTACTTCCAGTATTGTCTATACCACATATGTGTCTTTTTGAGTTTGGGGATAAACAGTAATTTCTTTTTAAATTCACATTTCCAACTAAGATCATGGCCTCTAGTATCTAGCAGCAAGTGCTAATTGTATTCAAATTCAAGGAAACCTTGAGAAGGAAACAGTACCAACATGTGTACATCAATATGGTAAGGTCATTAGACTTAGATAAGAAAATTGTTATAATAAATGAACTTCTTATATAAAAACCAGAATAAATATAGGTATGCATATCTACCCACATGCATACATATTTCACATATATACAGCTAGATCTCTAGATATGACAGATAAAGATAAAATATAGACACAGACAGTTATAGATGAAAGAGAAGCAACATGGAAAACAGAGTGCTACTCCTGCAGTCAAGAAGACCTGTAGTCAAGAGTAAAAATCCGGCCTCAGTCACTTAATAGTTGTGTGACCCTGATAAAGTCACTTAACCTCTCTAAGCCTCAGTTTCCTTACAAGCAAAATGGAGTTGATAAAAAAATTCTTAAGGTTATTGTGAGTATCAAATGAGATTATATAGGAAAAAAAGCTTTGCAAACCTTAAAGTGACAGATAGATGTGAGAGAGAGAGAGAGAGAGAGAGAGAGAGAGAAACAAAACAGTAACAATTACTAACTACTAAAAATACTAACAATTATGAGCCATGCATTAGAATGGTTATACACATTGAAGAGCAAAGAGCAGAAAGTTGTGGCTCTCAGTAAACAATATCTTGTCAACTCTTTCACCACTATCACATTACAAATGCAAAACTGCACTGAAGGTCAGCAGCAACAAATGTCTTGGCTACAGTTTGTCAGTTAAATATACACTAGGCATATCATTTAGCAAGAATGATAGACAAAAGCATGACATCACTTCTCTCCTAGATTACACTAATAGCCTCCTATTTTTCGTCCTGCCTTCAGTCTTCCCTCTCTACAATTCATCATCCATGCTGCCATATTTATATTCCTGAAGCACAGGTGAGATCATGTCACTTCCATGTTCAAAAAGTGTCAGTGGCACCCTGTTATCACTAGGATGAAATAAAAACCCTTCTATTAGGTATTTAAAGCCTTTCACAAGCTGACTCTAACCATTTTTTCCAGACATTTCAAATTGCTCCCTATCATGTATTCCATGTTCTTCAGACAATGATACACTTGCTGCTGCCTGTGTACAACCCTGCCTGTTGGCTTACACTGAAACTAGGTGGTGCAGTAGATAAAGTGTTGGGCAGGGAGTCAGGAAGACCTGAATTCAAGTCCAGTCTCAGACACTTCATAGCTGTGTGCACCTGGGCCAGTGATTTAACCTCTGACTGCCTCAGTTTCCTCAACTATAAAATAAGAAGAATAATAGAACTTTCCTTACAGGACTGTTGTGAGGATCAAATGAGATGATATTTATAAAATACTTAGCACAGTGCTAGGCACATAGTAAGCACTTACTAAATGCTTGTTTTCTTCCCTTCCCATTTTTGTGCACCATGCCTTGCATGATTTTCTGCTCACCTCTGTCCCTTGGAATTTCTGGCTTTATTCAAGACTCAACTGAAGTGCCACCTCTTTACGAGTACTTCCTGACAACATGGTGTCTGGCATGCAGTAGGTGCTTAACAAATGCTTAATGGATTTTTATTGAATTGAAAAGAATTAGATGATTTAAAGACTGTATTCCATAGGGCCATGAATCACTAAGTAAAAAGCTCTAAAATAACTTTGTAGAACCATTGCTTCAATTATTTAGACAGAATTGAGAACAGAAAACACAAGTTTGCCAATTCGGTATTGGTGGATATCTAATCTCATTGTATGGAGAGAGATGAGTGATCTGGATGAATGAAAAGTTTTGCAAAAAAAAATAAAGAGTCCTTGAAAAAGTATGATTAACTTTAAAAAATCAATATTTATTTTAAAATAAAATATTTCTGATAAAATAATAATTAATATTGATATCATACTTAAACACTGTAATGTGTATTGTTTTCTTTGGATTCCCCTTGGCTCTCCCTGTCTAAACATGAGATTCCTATGAGTTTACCACTCTATCAGATCCTTCACAATTCTCACGCATCCTTTTGTTTGAACTTAAGATTAAGAAGTTGTTCATTTATTTATGCATGTGCTTGTTCACTGCTTAAATTGTTTGTATGTCTTTGTGTCAATTCACATCAGTGTTTTCATTCTTAGATTATAAATTGCCAGAGGGAGTTTATTTCAGTCTATTTGGAATGTAATCGAAAAGTATTTATTAAGTATTTACTATGCACCATGCAATATGCAAAGCACCAAGGATAAAAACAGAAAAAAGTCAGTCACTTACTGCTCTTAGAGAGTTTGCACTCTAAACAGGTGAGAGAACACATAGAGATAGATAGATTCAGTTGAAGGGCAGAAGACAAAGGCCCTAAGTCCCTTGGATTCCACTACAAGTCAAATAGCAATTCTCTGGGTGTACAGAGTGAACTAGTTCCAGTGTCTAAGTCCAGGTAGCAGACTGTAGCGAGCAATACTGAAGGAAACTATTAGGCCTAATGCTTCTCCGTCATACCAGAATGTTTGTACCGTAGTTTAGTAATTGGCCATGTTCTCAAAGACTGTAGTGAAACAGGGCTCTTAGTTATCTCCTGGAGGGGTGGGGATGTTACTAAGTTCAGCATGTAGCCACTAGGAGGAATTGAGCATTTAACACCATTACTAAGCAGATCTCCCTGGTTTTCTTAGTTGGTTTGAGTACTGCCAATGAAGCTAAAACTTTCATTTCTCTTTTTTTGGGGGATACTGTGGAAGGGCAGCGGGTGTCATATTTTGCTCTAGTTTTTGATTATAAACTATTTTATAAATAATTGCACAGGTCTAGGGGAGATTTAAGACACAGAGTTGACCTGGATAAGTACAAATTTCTGCCATTATCCAGATAAACCACACAAAATGCATCATGTAAGGGCAATGAATCAAAATCGTCTTCAGATATAGACACCAATATCTGGATTTTAGGGTGGAGAAGGCTGCTATGCATAGATCTCTCTAATTATGCCTTTTACTCCAGTTTAGAAAACCTATAGATTTCTCCTTGCTTTTTTTCCCTTATATTCCCCATTTCTAGTACTTAATCAAAGAGGCAAAATCCTGGAACCCTGGATCCAAGTTTAATCCTGCCTCCATTACATACTTTAAGCATGGCCATGGATCAGTTGACTTCATTAAACTTTATGTAAACTTTATTGAGCAACTGCTAACATGCCAGGATTTGGGATGGTGATGGGATTAAAAAGTAAGCAAGGAAAGATTTTCTGCAATTTAGAAGCTTACATTCTACTGGGACAAGGAACACATACACAGATAAAAATATAGTTTTGCAGTATAATGAAGAGACTAAAAACTGGGAGAGGAATGTCTTCATTTTGGAAGTGACATATAAACTGACATTTCAGCAGAAGAAGGCATTCCAAGAAGCAAATATAAGGAATCATTGATTTAGAATTGGAAAGGACCATAGATGTCTTTGATGCACAGAAAGGAAGTCATTATTGGGTGTAAATAATGGAAACCCTAGAAGGAGGGTTAACCATTCACCTCTACAGTTTGTGATAAAGGCAAGTTGATATGGCAGTTATGTAAGGAAACATATGACGATTCTTGATGAATTTTGGTCCAGAAGAATGACATCCTCAGGTGCTGAAAGAATGGGGCAACGTGATTGCTGAGCTACTTTCAGAGATATTTGAAAGATTATGGAAAACAGGAGAAGCAGCATAAGGCTGGAAAGGGTGTAGGCCATGATTTTAAAAAAAGGAAAGAGAACGGAGTCTGCAAACTTAGTCCAGTCAGTTTAACCTTCATTTTGTGGGGGAATTCTAGAACAGATCATTAAAGCTGGTGAACATTTAGAAGGGGAAGTAATGATTACAAAAAGCTAGTAAACATGGCTTCATCAATAAGTCATGGTAGTATAATCCCGTTTCCTTTTTTTGGTAGGATTATGAAACTAGGAGATGAGGGAAATGTTGTGGATATAATTTACATAGATTTTAGCAAAACTTTTATTAAAAGACTTCAAACTATGCCTGCAAAGAAATTGGAGAGCTCTGTAATAGATGGCAATGCAATTAAATGGATTCAGGACTGGTTGAGGGAACAGTATCAAAAGTTTCAGTTGTTTAAGGCCAATATGGCAGGAGGTTTCTAGTAGAAGACACCAGAGATTTATTTGACCCTGTGCTGTTTCTGATATTTGCAGATGACACAAAGCTGTGAGGCATAGCAAACACCTTTAATGACAGAGTTAAGGACCAAAAAGATTTTGACCTGATAGAAAATAAAGCTAAATCTATTAACATAAACTTTTATAAGCTTCTAATAGCATAAACTTAGCACTTGGGGGAAAAATCAATTTTACAGGATAGTGAAGTTTGATTAGAAAGCAATTGTTCTTAAACAGATATGTGTTACAGAATATGAACATGTTCTAGAATATAGAACAGGTAGAGGCAGCTAGGTGGCACAGTGGATAGAGCACCAGCCCTGAAGTCAGGAGGACTTGAGTTTGAATCCGGCCTTAGACCAAACACTTGACACTAGCTGTATATCCCTGGGAAAGTCATTTAACCTCAATTGCCTAAAACAAACAAACAAAAAAAAACAACAAAAAAGAATATAGAACAGATATGGGTTATAGAAGACTACAAGTTCAATGTGGGTCAGAAGCATGTGGCAGCTGAAAAGGAAGTGCAAGGTTGGACTGCATTGAGATACAGGTTACCTGAATAGTGAGAAAATAGTCCCATTTTACTCTGTCCTCTTCACATTTTTTCTGGAATACTGTGTTGAGTTCTTGGCACCATGGTTTTAGAAGAATATTAAGAGACTAGAGAATGTCCAGAGAAGAACAACCCAGATGAAGTATTTCTGGTCCCTGAGTCCATGACATATGAGGATTCTGGCACATAATAGGCACTTAATAAATGTTTATTGATTAATTCAGCATTTTTTTTGAACTAGGCATGTTTAACCTGGAGAAGAAAAGTCTTGGGATGGGGTGGGGGAGCATCTGAAAGCTATCTTTATGTATTTGAAAAGCTGTCATGTGGGGTAAGGTGTAGACTTGTTTTGTTTGGACCCAGAGGCCAGAACCAAAAGCAAAATATAATAATGCTAAGATACCAATATAAGACTTGTTTTCAGACAACAAATCTTCTAAAAAATTAGAGCTGCCTAAAAATGTACTGGTACCTCTCAAGAGGTGTTCAGCTCTCCCTGCTTTAGATGCCTTCAAGTCGAGATTGGATAGCCATGCATGTTATATTGGGAATTTGTTTTATATTTAGATTAGACAGATGGGTGCTGAAGTCCTTTCCACCTCTAAAATGTTGTCATTATGTGATTCCTCATCTTTAGAATGAAAAGGCTGGAATAGATAGCCTTAAAAATCCCTTCCAGCTCTAAATCTACCATCCTGTTCTTAGGTTGTTCTTCAAAATAGAATTTAAACAAATTGAGGGCAAGGGGAAAATACGATTTTTAGCAAGTTCTATGAAAATGCAGAATGGTGTAGTTACATCCTCCAACCCTAGATCTAGCACACTGGCTGGCATATAATAGGTGCTAAATGAATACTTAGTGAATGAATGAAGGTCCTCTGACTTCAAAAATCATACTATTTTCCCTGTTGCCTGCTATATCATCATCATCAACATCGTCATTCACTCTGTTGAAGACTTTTGAAAATGAGTCCATTGCAGAAAATTGTTGAAAATAATAGCTCATCGAGGTTATTTTGGGGTAGAGTGGTTTAATTATGCTTGGACTGTAAATTCCAGTTTCTAGTCCTTGGCTAACAGTTCCAGATTTGGAAGGGGGAGGGGAAGCTGAAATCAGATTTCAAGCATATAGTTACAAAACATCTGGGACATTAGAGATTTGATGCTACCAACAACAGGCCATGTAATGGTCTATTTTGACATTTATTTTCTAATAGATATCAAACGATTGCCGATAAGCAAACACAAGCTACTGTTCAAAACAAAATTAATATGCTTTGCATGTTAGGAAGAAAAAAGCATAGCATCGAAGGGAGATTTTTTAAACTATCCATGACTGAATTCACAGTTTTAGAGGGCCAATAATGTAGGATTATGGCTAAATATGGCTAAGACCTGAATTTGTTTGTTCAGTTTATTTAACCATGTAAATATTGCCATGGCAGAAGGATGTGATGAGGCCAGGTTTTCTGGGTACTAAGCACAGAGGCTGTCTACACAGTGTGTCTATAAATCAGAGATTTAACCCCAAAGAATTTGTCATCACTTGCATGAAACAACATACAAGTTTCTCTCTTTTTGGCCACAGCCCAGTTAACTTAGGATAAACTGGACTGAATCTTGTTATATGTTCAATAGGGAGGTGAGTATAGTAAGGTCAGAAGAGGATAATAAGGAGTTCTACCACACAACAGAGGGATAGGACCTGGGGCAAGGTGGAATGAAGTTTACTAGATCTGATGGGCTTTGGCAAACACTTGGTAAAATAAACTATAATTTCATGTCATGAATGAAGCCAGGATGAAAAAAATAGATGCTAAAAACAAACAAACAAACAAACAAACAACAACAACAACAAAAAGGGACAGCTGGGTGGCACGATGGATAGTGCGCTGGGCCTAGAGTTAGGGAAACCTGAGTTCAAATCCATCCTCAGACACTTACTAGCTCTGTGACCTTAGGTAAATCACTTAACCTTTGTTTGCCTCAGTTTTTCTCATGTACAAATGAGAATAGAAAAAGCGTGTACCTTGCAGGGTTGCCATGAGGATCAAATGAAATAATAATTGTAAAGGTCTTAGCACGAAGTTTGGTCCATATTAAGTACAACATAAATGTTTGCTAGTTAGCTAGGCTAAGACTCCTTAGTAAAGTAGACAAGAAATGTAGTCAGAAGGGAATTCACATGAAAAAAATCCATGTTGGTAAGAAGAAGAGACAGTCAATGGTCATTGAAGTGAGTTAAAGTTGGGAGAGTTAAGAGTGTCATGAGTTAGGCACCACTCTTAAAAGAGAGTTATGAGCTTAGGTTTGTTCCTGTGAAGTATTACCTTTTTAATGGCTAGTTCAGTGTTTTCTAGGTACTCACACTATGGGAGAGGAAAGGTTGCCCTGACCTTAATAAAACAGTGTTTTCAATTCTTGGATTCCAGGAAATCTCTGTACTAGCGTTTAGAGAGAGTTACCCTCTGAGCTGAACTTAGGAGTACAGAGATCTATGTCAAACCCAAGACTAAGTCAACTCACTTCAAGTTAAGAGTGTTTTCAAGGATGTGTATTAAACTCTGTAGGGTCCTGGAGATAGAAAGATTAAAGTAAAATTGTCCCTACCCACAAGGAAGTGACATCCCGCTGGGATAGATGCCTGATAATTATGAGGGGCTCTAACAGATCTTTTGTTCCCATTTCAGTTCCCCGATCTAAAAAGAGTTTGAGCTGAGCACATTAATCATTTACACAAAGAACTCTGGAACTTTTTTCCTTCAATTTCTAACTTGGCTTCAGAAGTTCAGTTTAAAGCCATAATTTGCTTTGTGAATTTCCCTCTTTTTCAAAAGTAAAATACTACCTTCCTTTACTCTAAACGCAAATAAAAATGAATGAGAGAGTCTATAAAGAAAAAAAAGACTACCATTACACTAATGAACGTACATTACTCTTCAAAAACATATGAAAGGTTTGTTCCGTTATCGAGTGTCAGTAAATTGGTTTTATCCTAGGTTGAGAGTCAAGGCCTTTATCTGGCTCTGGGAGCCCATGTAGGAGGTCTGCATGCCAAAGCTGTGATTAACTTTAGAGATGCAGGGGAATTATGGAAATGCATCACGCAAAAGCACGCAGTTGCCAAAATTATTCTGTGACCTTGTGCTTAAGTGGAGTTTTAAATAATTCAGTGAGGTATCGAATGAATAAATTTGAGCTACTCGTTACTCTAAACAGCCATGCATTCACTTTTCCTTGCCATTTTTAATAAAGCCCCAGTTTCTAATATTCATGAAATATTGCATTTCAATTAAATTCCGTAGGTATTGAGAAAATAGCTTGCCCCAAGCTGTTTAGTGTTGACACTGACTGTCATTTGCCTTTTCTTTTGTATAACACCCACAAAGATTTTGTGTACAGCCCATAGAAAGTGCTGTCACCCATTAATGAGAAAGTTTTTGATCATGTATTACACAATGATGCACAAAGAAGGGTGTAATGATTCCAAAGTCTATTTTTGTTTGGGAAAGGCAGATACTAACTTAAGGAAAATATGGCAAGAAAATTCATACTAAATTCTTACTAACTTAGAAGCTACCAGGACATTATACCCTCAAACTCAGACTTAATAGGTCATATTTAAAAAGCTCTTTAGGGTTTGCAAAGTGCTTTACGTGCAATAGTTGAGTACTAATCCTCCATTAGCTCCCTAATACATACAGGATAAATACAAACTTCTGTTTGGCAGTCAAAGTCCTTCACAGTCTAAGTTTCTCCTTCCTTTCCTGACTTACCACCATGTACTTGCCTTCATGAACTCTATGATCCTATCAGACTGGTCTATTTGCTTTTCCTTACATAGGGCATGCCAGCTTCCTCTATGTCTTCAAACAGCCTACATCCCATGTTTCGAATGCTTTCCTTTCTCACTTCTACATCCTGAAAATGCTAATTCCCTTGAAGACTTAGCTCAAGCTCCACATCTCATCTCCTGATTCTCAGGAAATAATAACGAGTGTGTGTGTGTGTGTGTGTGTGTGTATGTGTGTGTGTATCTTTAGTGCTTTGCATTTATTTGACCTGCATTTTATATTTACTTATCCATGCATGTATTGGCCTTCTCTCCAGTACAATGTCAGCTCTCTGATGACAGGGACTGCTTTGCTATTCTCTTTGTCCCCCCAAGTACATAGCGCAGTACCTGACAGAGAAGGCACTTAATAAAAGTTTGTTGAATTGAATTAAATGTCATCTCATTAGATCTCATATAGATCTTTTTTAAAATGATATATTTGATAAAAGCAATGTTACATAGGATGGAGATTGATGGGCATTGAGATAGGAAGTCAGATACATCTTCAAATTATGCCTGTAATATTTTGCAACAATATTTTGTGAGCAAGTCATCTAAATTGTTGTGCTTTCATGACCTTTCTAGTATATATTTAAGTCATAGGCAGTGTTGCTTTTTTGTTGTTGAAGAAACTCCCCCACCAGGAATTACCCCACACTTCTTAAATCACTTATACTTTTTTTTTTTTTTGGTTCAGTAACTGTCAAGTTGACTTGCTATTGGAACAGTAAGAATCGACACCCTTATTGATTCCTATGCCAGGAGCTCCCCACACTGACAAAATCATAGATTCATTGCTTATATTTTCTCCATGTCCATGTCCATATACTACTAGCACACATAATAATAACCTATTATAGTGCCCCAAAGTTGTTCTTTTTCTTCCTTCTTAATTTATGACTTCGTTGTTCAACCTGTCTCCATGACATTCAAATTGAGAAAGTTTCAGTGAAAAGAGTTATTTTTCTTATATCAGGATCCTCCTTGATCTCTCTCCAGCATTTGGAACTGTTGATCAGTCTTTCATCTTAAGTAATCTTTCCTCTCCAGGTTTCCATGACATTACTCTTCCTGTATTCTCCTACCAATTTTTTTTTAATTATTAAAATGGTCAATAGCATTTGTAATTTTCCTTATACTGAATGAGCTTTTCATTCCTGGTATAAATTTGACGTGGTCATGGTAGATAATGTTTTTTATTTATTGCTATATTTTCCTTACTATTATTTATTTTAAATTTTAAATGAATATTCAAGTGATATTGGTATAATTTTCATTGTCCATTTTGACTTTCCCTGGTTTAGATATCAAGATGATACTTATGCCTTGGAAGCAATTTGTAGTACTAGAAATGATTGTTCTTTAAATATTTAAAAGAATTCATTTGTAAACCCATTTGGTCCTGGATGTTTTGATTTTTTTGGGGGGGTTTAATTTATTGCTTATTCAATTTCTTTCTCAGGAACAGGATTATTTAAATTATCCTTTGTTCTGTTAATCTGGATATTGTAACGTTTTATAAATATCCATCCATTTCATTCAGCTTCTTAGGTTGAATTGATAGAATATAATTGAGCAAAATATTTTCATCATTTCTTTTATTTGCTCTGCATTGGTTATGAACTCATGTTTTTTAGCCAAAAAAAAAAGAATTCATCTTTTTCAAATTTGATACTAGCACTTTAGTTTTCTTTAATAAAAAAAAAACATTAAGTTATATAAATGGCATATCTAATTTATTGTGCATTAGTTTTATTAATTATTTCAATTTTTGTTTTTGGTTCTACTAATCTGTTCTTTGATTTTCAGGATTTTTGTTTTTTTTCCCCAAAATTGATTCCTAATTTATTGGTTTTCTAAGTTTTTTTTTTTAGTTTTATGCTCAATTTGTTGCTCTGTGTTTTCACTCTATCTCTGTTCTCTGTCTGTCTCTGTCTCTGTCTCTCTGTCTGTCTGTCTTTCTCTCTCCAGAGATATATGTTTTCCCTTAATAATTGTGTTGGGTGTATACATCATATTTTCATATCTTGTCTCATCTGTTTCTTTAAATTTAATTAAATTGTTGATTTTTTTTCCTCTGGCCCAGCTCTTCCTAAAATTAAGTTATTTATTCCTCAATTACTTTTGATATATTCTTCAGTGGCTTTTTACTAAATATAATTTTATTGCATTGTGGTCTGTAAAGGATATGTTCAATTTTTCTGCATTTGTTTGTGAGGGTTTTAACCTGTAATATGAGGTCAATTTTCAGAAAGGTGTCATACATCTTAGTGATATGCATATCCCATTCAATAACCTCCACTGTAGTGTCTTATCATATTAAAATTTTCTACAATTTATTTAGGTACTCATTTTATTTTTCTTTGTGGAGTTAGATTTATCTACTTCTAAAAGGAGTAAATTGATTTTCTCTACTACTAAAGTTTTACTTTTTTTTTCTTTCCATATAGTCCTTTTAACTATTCTCTTAAGTGTTTAGATGCTATGTAATTTGATTTATTGGTATTAATTCATCATCTATAGAGTTTTTCATCAAAATGTAGTTTCCTTGTTTATTTCTTTAAAATGTCTATTTTTGATATTGACTTGCCTGAGATACTGATTGCTACCTTTATTTTAACTTCAGATAAAGCATAAAAGATCTTGCTTGACAGAGCATGTTTGTGCATGTTTACAGGAAGTTGGCTGGTACCAAAAATAGAGTGCTTGGCCAGGACTCAGGAAGATCTGAGCTTAAATCCAGCCTGAGATACATATTATCTGTGTGACCCTGAGCAAGTCACTTAATCTGTACCTGCCTTAATTTCCTCAACTGCAAAATAAGGATCATAATAGCCCTTAGTTCCCAGGGTTGTTGTGGGGGTCAAATGAGATAAAAACTTGTAAAGTGCCTTGAATGGTTCCTGGAATATAGCAGACACTTAATAAATACATGTTTTATTTCTTTCCTTCCTTCTTTTAAGTTTCAAGCATGTTTCTTGTAATTTAATTTAATTTAATTGTTTTTTTCTTTTTAGACAATTGGGGTTGTGACTTGCCCAGGGTCACACAGCTAGTAAGTGTTAAGTGTCTGAGGCTGTATTTGAACTCAGGTCCTCCTGGCTTCAGGGCCAGTGCTCTATCCACTGCGCCACCTAGTTGCCCCTAAACATGTTTCTTGTAAACAAGATATTGTTGGATTCTGCTTTCTGTTCCAGTCTGCTACCCTTTTCCATTTTTATAGGTGAATTAATTTCATTGGTATTTATAATAATTTATTATTAATTATGTATTCCCCTCCATCTTCCCTTCTTATACTTTTACTTCTACTTCTATTTCTAAAGAAGAAGAGAGAAAGAGGGTGCTCAACACCATTGCTCTAAATTTGGTGCAATCTGCTTCTAGTTCCCTGACTCTCTTCTTTTTTCCTCACTCCAAACTCAATCAGAAGACCTAGAAGGTGATGCAAGGTCAGAAGAGAGTGATAATGGTTGTGCAATGATAAGCATGTAGATTCCAAAATTATTCTCCTTCCTCCAAGCCTTTAGCTGAAGTCTTGTACTTTCTCATGTCATCATCTTCAAATCTTTGCCTCTATTCAAGACTCAACAGAAGAGTCATCTCCTACAGGACATCTTTCTTGATCTCCAGTTATTGATAATTACATGTACCCACATACACTATTTTGTATTTACTTACTTGGATACTTGTCATCCCTCCTCTCAACTCTCACTCCCTATATAAAGTCATTGAGGGAAGATACTCTTTCATTTGTGCTTTTATATTTTAAATGTAATTTCTAGTGTCTGTCACACAGTATGTATTAAATAAATACTTGTTGAATTGAATTGGATTGATTCACAAGATACACATAGGACTAAGACTGAGGGCTAAGGACAAATAGAATGCTCCCTCAGCCCTTTTTCAGTATTGTATGGGACAATGAAAAGAAAAAAAATCTGGTTCTGGACTCAAGAACTTCAGTTCAAATTCTGCCTTTTTTAGTTATTGCTTATGTTAAGGCATTAGTTAACATCTTAGACAAATCACTTAATCTCCTTGGGTCTCAGGTGCCTTTTATTTAAGTGTCTAGGTTAGACTCAATGGCCTCTGTGGCCCCTTCCACTTCCAATACTGTGATTCTAAGTATTTTCTATAAAATAATCCAATGGAGTGAGATGATTTAATGCCATTTTTTTAATGTTTTTCTTTTTTTTTTTTTCTGGCCAAATCAGTGAAATAACTAAGAAATTACAAAACAAGAATTGCTATTTTTTTCACCTCTTCATAAATATCCAAGAGTACTTTGAGATTTCCTTTAGTACTTACACCCCAACTCTTGTATTTATTTTTATTATGAATGTTCTTTCCATTAGCCTTACCTCTGTATTTATCACATCTTTGCATTGCTCTGCAACATATGCTTCTTGAGAACAAGGTATGGTGTGTTTTTCTCTTTGTTTCCTCAACATGAAAGAAATTTATCTTACATGAAGAAATCTCTTACTGTTGAAAATATTTAAGTCTTCGAATTACATTGGAAATGAAACTCAGAACTATGAATACTGAAAACATCAGACTATCATTTCATTCAAATATTCTTCAGAAAAAAATGATAGTTTCAAAAATTGTTATTTTATCAATATGAAGATCATAATATCTATCCCCCAGAACAAACTATTTTCCTCGGACAACTTCCTCCTGGTACTGCAATATGTCTCAAAGCAAAATCCAGGGGATCCAATCCAATTGATATTTATCCAAATAACAATTTCTACTTCAAATTTTCAAAGCAAATAAACTCTTACCCTTGGAGTGTAGGGTTTATGTCATTTTTGTTTTCTTTTTAGCAAATTTGTCTATTTCACAATAAGTTCCTTTCTAGAATGCATTATATCCAATCCTATTGGGTACTAGAATGGGGGCAAGGATGTCAAAACAAGGACTTTAGCTTAAGAAATGATGTTTCATAATACAATTTCTTCATAGATTTTATATAATATTTCCCATGGAGCTGATTCTTTTCTCAAAGTAGTCATGACTCCAGTATTTTGGAAAAAGAGTCATACTGTGAAGAAGTATACAGCTCATTATGTGGGGGTAAGAATTAGCTTAAAATATTTTCACTTAAAAGGTAAAGAATGTCAGAAGGTTTGACGGGCATAAGCCTCTCCAACACTCTGGTGCATTTGTAATCCCACAAGTGTTGATATTCCTTCCAAAAGTACAGATTCCTACCCGTATTTTTTGACTTTCAACCATGTTTTTCTAATTGTGGTGTCCTCCCTTGATGTCACGTGACATGGATGACAATGTGACCTCTTGCTCCCCTTATGTGACCAGTGCATATTTTTTTTTCCATTCATGGTTTTTGGGGCGATATTATTTACATTGTCTCCCCAGCATGATCCCTTGATTGTAATGTGTGGTAATCCATAGCACTAAATTTATATTTTATGTAAGGTAGTAATGCTTTTGTTATATTGGTGGGCCTCCATCGTGAAAAATGTATAACTGTCCAATGATTCAAGGCATCTTTTATTATTTAGTAATAGGCTCATTATAAGCAGGCTGGACATATGGTCGTGGATTACTTAGCCACCTCATGAAACTAAAATCAAATTGCCCTCAGTCAGATGTCTTCTCTTTCTACTTCTGCAATGTTGATAATGACATGGATAGATAAGGGGCAGAGATCATTAAGAATTACATATTTTTAAAAACTTACCTGTAAATTTTTATTTGACTATTGATATGCTAAATATGAGAGTCTTGTCTAAAGAACAGTGGCAAGAGCAAGGTTTGACAAGGTAATGACAAGCATTAGATATCCACAGACAGCCTTTTGATAACAGGATAAAATGGAGGAAGGCCTCCATGTTAATGAATGTCATTATCTATTGCTTTTAGTGACTTATAAAATCATTCCTTTAATTTACTGTCTCAGCATGATTGAGCTCACTAAGGCTTTCCGAAGTGACTAAAGGTGATAGATAGGGTGATAGGTAGGTACCAGGGAAACAAAGACAAAAAAATTAAAGAATAAAATGATGGTCCTCAAGGAGCTTGCGCTTTTTTGGAAAAAAAAAAATACCCAGCACATACATGTAAATGAAAACAAGGTATGTACAAAGTAATGATCTTGTTTTCAGGAGACATCATTTTATAGTACATGGAAAGCTGATCTTGAAGCCAGGAAAACTGGGGTTTAATCCTTTCTCTAACACATACTGGTTATATTACCCCAGGCAAGTCATTTATGTATTTCCTAAGCAAATCTCTAAGTTTGTGATATGCAGAAACACTGCTAACATGCATTGACAGAGGGAGATTTCTTATTCAGTATTTCCTGTACCAATGATATAACAGCCCCAGTCACTATCCCCTATCTCAATCCTAAGATATGTATCCACATGCTGATTGCCATGACCCCTGCTAAGTCATCTGGGTAGCCAGAATAGAAGTGTGGATCAGTTCAGAGATCACAGCAGACATGTTAAGCTGAAAAATCAAAAAAAAAAGAAAGAAAGAATTTTAAAGACAAGAACAGGCCTAAAGGCATGATCAGTCTCAAGGTGAAGGTCAAATGAATACATTTGACTAATTTTTTTTTTTTTCTTCCTGTAAGGAGCTGGCCTGGAAGAGATTAGTCATCTTCTGTTACTATAGAAGGGTTCATTTTATATTTATTTATTTTTGCAAATCAGGCCTAAAGATAAAGTATGTAAAAATTCTTTAGAATTTGATCAAACAAAATACAAGCCCTGGATCAAGTCTGCAACAGAAAAGACTACGGTTACATGTGATATTTGAATATTCTTGTGAAATTCAAAACTATTCCTACGTATTCATTAGCTCCAGTCACATTATTGTCCATGATCTGGGAAGTCTGCCCAGGTAGAACAGAACCACCGCTGACAACAATAGGATCTAGTCAGTATCTGAGAAATAGAGTAATCAGGGACAGCTATGGGGTATTGGGTCAATCATCATCACACCAGGAGACTAGAAGATTAAAGCAAAAGCCCAACTATGGGGTATCAAAAAGGTGCCAAGAACAGAGAATGACTAGTAAGAAGACTGACTTAATTAAAACATCTCTTTAGGTCTCTTTTCATAAGACTATAAATTGTCCTAATGGATTCTTTACAACTAAGGAGGACTGGTGTAAGGGTGGGTAAAGGAATTGAATTACCTAGAGGAATAACTAGTATTTTAATATAATACTTTAAATTTTGTAAAATGCTTAACACACATTATCTCCTTTAATTCTTACGACAACTCTGGGAGGCAGCTTCTATTATTAGCTTCATTATACAGATGAGGAAATTGAAACTAAGAGATATTAAGTGACTTGCTCATAGTCACACATGTAGTAAGTATTTAAGGCATGATTCAAATTCAGGTCTCCCGAAATTTAGTCACATACTCCACTCCACAAAAAAATAATAACAGCAATTACTATAACTATCATTTAGAGAGTCTTAATATTTGAAAAAAAGATTTAATGCAGTTTTGTTGTTGTTATTGGGTCGTTTCAGTTGTATCAGACTCTTTGTGACCCCATTTGGGATTTCCTTGGCAAAGACACTGGAGTGGTTTGCCACTTCCTTCTCCAGTTCATTTTACAGATGAGGAAACTGAAGCAAACAGGGCTAAGTGACTTGCTCAGGGTACCTCATTTGATATTTGTTAATTTGTGAGATAGGTACTGTAGATATTATTATTTCCATTTAACTGGTGAGAAAACTAGAACTTAGAAGATTAAGTGACTAACCTCTAATCATAAAATGAATATCTAATTAAACAAATAACGGGGCAGCTAGGTGGTATAGTAGATAGAGTACTGGGCCTGAAGACAGGAAGGCTCATTTTCTTGAGTTCAAATCTGGCCTCAGACACCTATAGCTATGTGATCCTGCACAAGCCACTTCACTCTGCTCACCTCAGTTTCCTCATCTGTATAATGAGCTGGAGAATGAAATGGCAAACCACTCCCGTATCTTTGCCAAGAAAATCTCATGAAGAGATGGGGTCATGAAGAATCAGGCACAATTGAAGCAACTGACCAACTGCAACAAATAAATAATAAATATGAGAAGTGAGATTTATAGACAGATTTCGCCTGACTCAAACACGAACTCTCTTTTCACTCCAACATGTGAAGGTAAGGCACTAGGGAATCCATTATAATGCTAAAAACAAATATTCACCTGCTTTACAGCTTTGCTTAAGGCTAGGCCTAGATAGTCTTACAAAAACTTCTTTCTTCTTTCCTCCTTCCCTTCCTTCCTTCCTGCCTTCCTTCCTTTCTTTCTTCTTCCTTTCTTCCTTCCTTTCTTCCTTCTTTCCTTCCTTCCTTCTTTCCTTCCTTCCTTTCTTTCTTTTCTTTCTTTCTTTCTTTCTTTCTTTCTTTCTTTCTTTCTTTCTTT
>NW_020951957.1:3915418-3969063 GCF_900497805.2 Vombatus ursinus | reverse complement strand
TCTTTCTTTCTTTCTTTCTTTCTTTCTTTCTTTCTTTCTTTCTTTCTCTCTTTCCTTCTCCCTTCCTTCCTTCTTCCCTCTCTCTCTCTCTTTCTTTCTCCTCTCTCTCTCTCTCTCTCTCTCTCTCCATGAACTTCATTTAACTGACTTCCCAGGTTTTAGCCACATAACATCTGGAGTGAAGGTTTGCCTAGAAAAAAAAGACAATGTTGTGGAACTCTCTATCTTCAGAAATATACCTAACTTTAGACAGGAGAATATATTATGTGTAAAGTCAAACCATTTAAATTAACATTTGAAAAATTTGGAGAAAAGCCCAAGAGGCTGTCTGCATAGCTGACACTCAACACAAAGGGGAATATTTTTTCTCACATAATTTTATGATAATTTAGCTTACCTGACCAAAGTGAAAATGTGCTAGAAAATAACTTTTATCTTTAGCCATTTTCCCCCAATCTAACATTTTTTCAAATGCTAACCATGTGCATATGTGCTAGACACCAGCAGGGGATCAGATTTTAACTGAGACATGACCCCTGTCCTCATGGAGCCTCCAGACCATGAATTCAGTAGGAACAGTGATCTGGTCAGTGGAGCAATTGTGTATAAATGTTACGAGGTTGCCCAGGCTAATCCTGAATAGTGTATAAAATTTTGATATATCAGCAGAAGCTTCTGAGCAAGCTCAGATATTCTTTTACTTTTTCTACTTTGGTTGGAACTTGTGGACCTTTCATGTAAGATAATCCCCCCTTTTTATGTCTCATAGTGACTTAATTGTCAAATTCTGTTAATTTCAAATTTTCAACATGTCTTGCAATTGGCCTCTCATCTCCATTTCCACTGCCGACCCCCTACTATGTTCCCTCACTACATGTACCTTGTGGGATATTATCATAGCCTCTATAAAAGAACATCCTGTTTCCCTTCTTCCTAATCTACCTTTCACAGAATTGCCATTTTTTTTTTTTTTGCACATAGCTACAATCAAATCATTCTTCTTTCTGTAACTACTTCATGGGCATTTCTAGTATGATGACTTCCATCCTTCAATAATTTAGGTAGTTGTGGTTTCTTAGTGATTGTCATCCTTCACTAAACATATTGTTATTCCCATGTGATTCGGTAAATGGTCTTTGAGAATTACCACGACCAATCAATAAACAAACAAACACACAAACACATATACATATATACGTGTACATACCACATATGCACAATAGGTGTATGTATATATGTATTAGCATATTATTACATGGTTAAATAGATGAATAAATAAGTTAATGAATAACCAAATGAATAAAGATAGATGACAAATGAATGAACGAATAATTAGATAGGTAGACAGATAGATAAATGGATGGGTGGATGGATGGATGGATGGAAGGATGGATGGATGAAGCAAGCATTATCCTATGGACATTCTTACGATGAGCTTTTCTGGTGGGTGGTACAGAAGTCATCATCAACTCCCCCCCCATCTACACTTCTTTTTCAATTAGTGTTGAGAGCATGACCATCCTTCCAAAGTCAGCCCCTAACCTCAGTGTCACCCTTATCACCTCTCTTTCACTCACTTAACATTTCTAATTTAGTTGTTAATTTCTTGTTTCTTTCTTCACATCACTCAAATATATCCCCTTTTGTACTAACATCAATGATACAATTCATTGCTTGTTTCTATTTCTTTTCTACTCTCATATTTCTTTCTCTGGAACTACTTTTCAACTTTGTGCATTAATTTTTTTGTACCTACACTGATTTTATCATCAATACTTAAGCTATTAATACTATCTCTCAAGTAGCATGACATCAAGAACTGCCTTAATATCAAACTAGATAAACAGAAAAGGAGGGACAGCATACATATGGATAAAGGAAACATGACAATACTAATTCCAAAGTGAATGAAAGAAAATATAGGATATGGGAAAAGGAAATGCATTTAGAATCTGGGTTCAAATATTGGCTTTGCTATCCTGAGTCCTCAGAAAAGTCACTTTACCCTTTAGAATATCCATTTCTTCTTTCCTGACATGAAAAGATAGATGTCTTCTTCTGAATCCAATGTTCTTAGAAGAGTGATGGCTTGTCATAGCCATCTCTGTATTGACTTTTTCTCCAAAAAAATGTAAATAGTTGTAAAAATATGCTTAATTAGTTTTGTTGCTTCAAATTTGGCATTGTTGTTATCGTTATTATTATTTAAAAAAAAAAACAGCATGATTATGCTGGAGGCTTCATCCTCATCAGCTATCACTGAGCTCCTAAAATCAATCACTGGAGATTTCACAGTAAACATCTTGAGGGAAAAGTAAAATACATGAATCACACACACACAGAAAAGAACTTCTGCCTGTCCATCACAGATGCTCGTTATTCATTCATTAATTCCCAGTGAGTATGAAAGAAGCAGCTAGTGGTACAGTAGATACAGCACGACCGAAGTTCAGATCTGGCCTCAGACTGGCACTGGGAAAGTCACTTAACCTCTGTTTGCTTTAGTTTCTTCAGCCAAAAAAACGAAGATAAAATAGCAGTTACTTCACATAATTGTTGTGAGGATCCAATTAAACAATATTTGTAAAAATTACTTAGCACCGTGCCTGGCACATAGTAGGTACCATATAAATGCAGATTTTCTTTTATCCCCAAACCAATGTGAACTTAACTAGTTTGTATTACAGGCCAGTTTCTGTGTTTTCATTTATCTCTGATGAACTCCAATTTAAATTGAAAATACATTTATTTATAGCTTTAGACTGCTTCTAATCAAACAGACATTTCACAAAATACTTTGTTTTCTTTGGGTTTGGAAAGAGGGTAGAAGCAGCTGTAAAACTTTCTGAAACATCAGCCTAATAGAGGGATGGCCCAGTACTATAGTGCTTGCCCATAACAGGTGTCATCAGAGAAAGACAAAACAATAATTCATGTCCTATTGATACTAGTTAAGTGACATAATCGGGCAGATGTGTGCTACAGTAAGTAAATAGAGCACCAGGCCTGGAGTCAGGGAGATCTGAGTTCAAATCCAGCCTCAGACACTAGCTGTGTGACCCTGGGCAAGTCACTCAATCCTACTTTTCTTAGTTTCCTCATCTATAAAAAGAGCTAGAGAAGGAAATGTCAAATCATTAGTATTTTTGCCCAGAAAACCCCCAATGGGGTCACAAAGTGTCAGACATGACTGAAAAAACTAAACAACAACAAAGTGACATAATCGTTATACACAAAGATGAACAATGACCAGAGACCATTCCAGCAAAGAGGAAAAAATAATTTTAAAAAATTAATTTAAAAACTTCAAAATGCTTCCATTTTAAAAATACTCATATATTTTTATCTGTTTTGGGTAGATTACAGAGGCAGCACCTGTAATGGGGAGTATACTTTGTGACACAGAATCAGGAAGACCTGACTTCAAAGCTTACCTGAAGCAGTTAGTACTACCTGTGTTACCATGAATGTTCATGTTAACTTTTAAAAGTTTTATTTTCTTCATCTATAAAATAAGAAAAATAATACTTCTCTTGCTTCACAGGGCTCTTTGAAGAAAGTACTTTCGCAAACATTAAAATGTTTCATAAATATAAGATTGCATACTTTATTTTTTTCCACAATTGGAATGCCATTACTATGTTACATGACATTTATAGCTCAGAAACTGATGCTTGTGTATACATTCAATAGTATTCAATGCAATAAACATTTAGTTATATATATGTATATATAGATGTATGCACATACATGTTATATATTTTTTTCCTATCTCTAGATAGAGGCATGTATCTCTGTATCTATCTCTGATCTGTATCTATCCATCTATCTATCTATATCTGTCTCTTTCCACATGTTTTCTGTTTCTTTCTCTGCCATATATGTTTGTATATATGTCTGTGTATGTATGTATGCATGTTTGTATCTATGTCACTATACCTCTTATGTTTAATGGAATTCATTTTCTAGATAGCTGGGATAAAGGCACAGTTTGTGGCTTTAGACCTGATCAGTATTAATTGGCTTGTAAGGGTCTCAATAGCTATGTTCAGATTAATTGTTTCAATGCTATGAACAACTGGATTGCCTTTGTCCAAGGCTTTGGAAGGAGCCTTTCCTGCCCCAAGACATTAAGTATAGTGTAATAAATTCACTAAATGATTTCTTAGAATCTTAGATTCTTGCTCACTGCTTCCCACAGTCAGTCTAACAATTCAGATAATAGGAACCAAAATGACAAAATGTGCCCAGTGCATGTAGCAATAAAGGTACCTTCAACTGAATTTTTTAAGAGAGATTCTGTTGATAGAGAATTGGGGCGGGAGGAGAAATTTCAAAAAGATCCCAGAGGGTGGAACACAAGGCCTTAGTTATGAGAGTAACCCTGGAACACTCCTCAGTAGAGTATGGTAGGTGCTCCTGGGAAGGCTGCATTGAGGAGGGAGCAGGATAGGGCCAGGCTTGGGATACAAAATCAGGATTAGAAGATACATGTTAACTTCTTATTTTAGTAAATTCTATCCGGGTGCTAAGCACAGCTGTTTTTACCTGCCAAAGTAGTAACAGTGCTCTGAGCATCATCTAAATTTCACTATCTTGGACCAAAGGCATAGCTATCCTTTCCTACCTATGCCTCTGCTGGCTCCCAAAACATTTGGACCATGGGCCATTTTTCTTCATAAATTTGAATAGAAGATCTAATCTTGCCGGGTATCTCATTAGCATTTCATGAGTGTGAACACGTTTTGCTCCTTGTAATTAGTACCAAATTTTAGATCCTGAAAAATTGAACTTAAAGGCCTGTCACCTTAGAAGACTAGAATGCATGCCACCTTATTGGTGACACAATCCGAACCATGGCCAATTCTCCACTTGCTTGAATCATGCAACTCTTATTTCTCTCATTCTCTCAAAGCCTGTGGAACACAATGCATCACACTGAATCTCATTTACATGCTCATTATGCAAAGAAATATTTTTTTGTTACAGTTGATGGCATTTAGTTATTTCTGCATTGTGTGCTCTCATAGAAAAAGCCTGCCTGCTGGCATATCTGAAAGATCTTTAAATGGAAATATGAAATATCTCTGTGTTAGGGCTCTTCTGTTGGGAAAAAAAAAGGTTTCATCACATAAGGTTATTACATAGGGGTTGCTTTCTATATTTTCTCTGGATGTAAAATGCCACATTGATTCTGTTGGAAAAGGCAGACACTAATTATAATGTTAATGTAAACTACAGACTTGCATAGGACATGGGCAAGCTTACAGCTCCAGAACGTTTTTTATTTTTAATGGGCGCCTTTTCTGTGAGCAGATATAAAAGCTCCATTTTTTTTTACAAGGACTTCACAGGCTACAGAGCCATATGAAACATTAAAAAGCCCTTAGCAGTCACACCTATTTAGTTCAAAATTTCATCATTTGTTCTAAAGAAAGATGAACCTGGTTGAAAATGTGACCAAAAGATATTAATTTAACTTTTTCCATGGTACCTAATAATGGTACTTTAGATATAGAGCTATTCAACAATGACCCCATTTCAAAACAAGTGTCATCTTCAAGGTACTGGAAAAGTGATGGGAAAAATAAATAGTAATTTTAAAAGGCCATACAAAAAGATGAAATACTTCACTTGATCATAGAATCATATGGAGAGAGTTGGAAGGGACCTTAGAGGGCATTTAATCCAATCCTTTTTACAAGTGAGGAAACTGAGGCTCAGAAATAATAAATTATTGCCTGAAGTCATAGTTATTGTGCAGAAAATCCAGGATTTGACTCCAGTTCCACTGACTTTTGCCATGTGTCGTACTACTAGAAGGAGAGGAAATTTGAATAAAAAAGAAAATCAAACAAGTTGATAATAGTAAACTTGAATTGCAAGAGAAGGAGAAATAGACAGGCCTGCAGGGAGGGTGACTTTCCCTGGAATCTGCACTGAGAGAATATGGTTTATAGGCTCTTTGATTTCTTTGGTCATACTTCATTTTTACACTGGGGCACAGAAGCTTCGGCTGTCTTTGGCAAATGTTAAACAAACAGCGCTGACAGTGGCTGCACCATTTCAAAGCAAAAGCAAAGTCTAAACCATAGTGTAGGAGCTAAATTGCCACAAAGCTGAGTCCTCAGAGAACCAGAGAAACAATATCTCCACAAGCTGAGGACATCACTGGGTTGTTGCTTCTGCTCAATTTATGTTAGGGTGCCCAGAACTGAGGGAAAGAGCTAAATTTCCCTTGCCAACCAAAGGTGGGAAGAGCTAGAAATCAAGTTTTATAACTGGATTAAGTTTACTTGTGTATAATTGTAATCAGTGGCAATCTTGATTAAGGAGGGAAGAGTCCCATTGTATTCTACCCTGATCAGATCACATCTGAAGCACTGTATTAAGTTCTGGGTGCCACAATTTAGGAATGGAAGGACAAAACTGGTGAGTATGCAAAGGAGGTCAACTGAGATTTTGAGGGCCTTGAATTCCCACTATGAAAGGATTGGTTGAAGGAAGTTCAGTGTGATTAACTTAGCAAAAGGAAAACTTGGTAGTTGTCCCAACTAACTGGAAGATTGCCATATGAATTGAATTCATTCTGCTTGGCTCAGCAGTCCAAAAGATGAATAAAATGGAAGAAATTGCAAATAGACAAATTTAGGCTTCACATAAAGAAAGGAAAAAAAAAACTTTCTTTTATAAAACTACCTAGGAATATAATTATCTATATGGAAAGTAATGAATCAATTCTCCATACCTGCAGTTCCACAAACAAAGGTTGTTTGACCATTTGTTGAAAAATACTGTAGATGTAATTCTTCTTCAGGTACAGGTTGGATAGTTGGCCCTTGAGGTCCCTTCCAGCTCTAACATTCTATGATTCTATAATCTTCCAAATGTATAGATCTCATTATATTAGCCCCTGGTTCAAAAACATTTAATGACCCTCCAATGCATATTAAATCATAAGACAGAGAATTGTAAGGGCAATTATGGGTTATCTTGTCCAGTCCTTTAATTTTACATACAAAGAACTGAGTCTCCTAGTGGTAAAGTGATTTGCCCAAGGTCATACTAGTAGAGGAAAAAGTATTTGAATCTAATCCTCTTATCCCAAATTCAGCACTCCCTCAGGCTCCTATTGAAAAATATGCAAAATCTTATACCAGTACACCCCTCTCATCTTATCTCATACTACTCCCCTAAAGTACTTTTTATTTCTCCTAAATTGGACTACCAAAGAAACACTTTCTTGCCTCCCTGTTTTAGCTTACTTCATTCCCTGTGGCTTTCCCACTCTTTTTATACTTCAAGCCTTCAAAGTCCAACTGATGAGGATGGGATCTAGACCCCAAAAAGGAAAAACCCTGGACTTTCCCACATGGCCAAATCTCTAGCATTCCTATCAACTGGCCTTTCTTTGTGGCTACACCCAATCTTCCAATTCTGCTACCCTTAACCTAGCCTAGACCTCCCTCTGTCCCTCACCACTTCCCACCCTTAATCCTATCTGGTCTTCAATCTCCCTTGGCCACCCCTGGAGTTCTATTACCTCATAGACTACTTGGCCACTCCTAGATCCCTCCCATAGTCTTTCTGTATATAAGGTCCATGTTGTCTCCATTAAGATACACGGATTCCTAAAATCTAGCCACTGCTCAGATTTTCACAATCTAGCCAATAGCCCACAGATGCTTAGGTTCCTTAAGGGTCTGGCTAATAGTGGTGAATTTTCAATAAACCTTGTTTTTGGCTGAAAGAAGGCTTGGGTCAAATTCTTTCGGGTACAACCTGTGTGTCATGAATTTGGGGTTCCAGGACCCCTAACCTCTAGACCTCATCATATGGTTCCCTGCACTGGGAAAAACTGCCTAACACCAAGCTCTTCACCAGTTGGGACTATAAAGTACATAAACTTCCCCTCTTCCCCTAATCTTTTTTTTTTTTGCCCTGCAATTGGGTGGATTTCCAAGCAACTAGCAAAGCTTGCCTTGGAAGTGCTTTTCGGGCCTGACCTCTCAGGTCCCATTAGGTCAGTCAGCTACTCACTTTCTGGAAGGATGGGCCCAATCCTCTCAATTCTCTCAGTGCTAGGACTTGGGAAAACTTAACATATTTCTTTGGGCTTTTGGTTTTTTGTTTGTTTCCAGAGTCTTATTCCTAAATACTCCTTTAAGGAGGGAGGGACTTCCAGCCCCCAAGCCGGCAAAGGGTCAATCCTCTTCAATTCCTGAAGATTCGCCTTTGGGCTGTCTTTTATGAAAAATTTAATTTCTCTAAAGAACTAAAAAAGACAAAGCTGGTGTTCTTTTGCAACACTGTTTGGCTTCAGTATCACCTAGGAAATTACGAGGCATGGCCCATTTGGGGACATTATAGCAAAATACGCTCTCAGAATTAAAACAATATTGTAGCAGAGAAGTGAAATAGGTGGAGATTGCCTACATAATGACTTTTGTTGAACTTTCTCGGGACCCCATTCTCAGAAAAAAAATTGTGGGATGCTCATAATTAGAGACACCCCACAAATTGGGAATGGGGATCAACTAGACTTTTTGGATGACCCACTTATGGCCCCCTTGGTTTACCTTCCCTTTTCCTTTAGCCTGCCTCCCTTCATATCCTGCCTATCCTGCATTCCTCCCCAGGCCCCTGCTCCAGAGGTGACCCCTACTCAGGTTTTGGACAAGGGCCTTGCCTGGGCACCTTCTCCTCATGTCCTTTACCCTGAGGCAAGGACTACCCAGGCCCCAGTCTCCGTAGCATCTCCTCCCCTGACCCCTTCCCCGCCTCCAGTGCCTGTTGATTTTTCCCCTTGTCAGGTGGATCCCCTGGCTTTGCAGTCCAATCCAGTTCAGCCAGCATTCTCCAGTCCCTCACTCAAAAGAAGTGGGACATCCTATCTCCTTTCCTCCCTAGCCCCAGTTCCCACAGTGCCTTCAGGGCTTTTTCCCCTAAGGGAAGTTCCTGCCTTGCCCAATAGAACAATTAGAGTACATGTTCCTTTCTCCATTTCAGACCTCATTCGGGTCAAAGAAAAACTGGAGAGATACTCAGAAGATCGCACTAAGTTTACTGAGGGCTTTAGGGGCGTGTCCCTACAATTCGAATTTTCTTGGGGTGATTTGCATATCCTCTTCTCCACCTGTTGTACCACTGAAGAGAAAAGGAGAATCTGGGAACAGGCCCAAAAATTTGGGGATCGTTTTGCTACTGTCAACCCCACAAAATACCCCCTAGGAACAGCTGCTGTTCCCACTACTGACCCAGGATGGGATTATCAGAACAGTGAGGATAGGGCAAAGAGAGACCACATGGTAATTTGCCTGTTAGAAGGAGTAAGAACTGCATTTCAAAAGCAAGTTTTCAAAAAATTAAGGAAATTACTTAGGGAGAAAAGGAAAACCTTTCCCTTTTCCAAGACAGGCTAGTAGAAGCTATTAAAAAATATATGAATTTAGATCCTGACTCTATAGAAGGGGCAACAATCTTTAGCATGTATTTCATTAATCAGTCTGCCCCAGATATTAGGAGTAAATTGCAGAAATTGGCAATGGGACCCCAAATACCTCAGGCCCAATTACTGGAGATGGCCTTTGGAGTTTTTAACAACAGAGACTTAGTAGCAGCAGAGGAAAGAAAAAGAAGGGAAAGGGCTAGAGACAGAGAACATGCTCAATTCTTGGCTGCTGCCATGGCCAGGAAAAGACCTATGGGTGTTCCTGGAAACTCTGGCTGTGGAAAAACCTGATTTTAACACCACCAGGAGGGTCACTGGTCCAAGAAGTTTCACTCCAGGGTGTCTCCTCGGAGGAAACTGGTCAACTCGGGCAGTGAGGGTCACAAGGAGGCCCACTGGTCCAAGGAATGCCCCTCCAAGGTACCCTCCCAGAGGGATCCCCCACGACCAATGCCTTTGGGACTGTGCCTAAGATGTGACCAGGAAGGACATTGGAGGAAGGATTGTCCTTGAGGTTAGAAAAGTGGTGGAGACCCCCTCCAGTACCCCATCCTCCAGTCTTCTCAAGACAGGGAATGACAAGGGAGCCTGTGGCAAGTAGGGCCAGAGTAATTAGTTAAAACAGAGAACAGAGAACATAGCCATGATATAGTGGATAATCTTACCTTCAGTCTGGATTTTTGCCCAGGGCATGGTAAGAGGATAGAGAAAGCAGGATGCTACCAAGCCCCAGGCTCCCTTGTCATTCCCAGTCATACTTCCTTTATGTATTTAAAACACTCCCTTTTGTTGTCTATTATTTTAGGACATACCGAATCCCATATATTAGATTATAAGTTTTTTTGAAGCAAAGTACTGTTCCTTAATTTATCTTGTATCTCAGTACACAGAAGACAGCACTTAGTACACTACACTTAATATGTTGATGGATGAAATGTCAGAGATCTGGTATTAGCATATGTGTGTGTGTGTGTGTGTGTGTGTGTGTGTATGTATGTGTGTTCAATAGGGCTAGGGAAGGGTAAAATTTGAAAGAAATCATGATTCACACTATGTTTTTTAAATAATGATTTTGGGAATGAGTTACTAAATCTGTTACATAAAGTCATTCCACATTGCCTACCAAATAACTCAAAGACCTGAAATTTTATTAATTACCTATATGGAAACCTACTAGTATATGAATGCATTTGCTTGATATTGAAGGCTTTCCACGGTCTGACTCCAATTTATCAATCCACCCTTATTGTATACTATCCTTTTCATATACTGTTGAGTTCTGCCCAAATCAGAGAAGTAAGTGTGTCCTTTGCCAGTCCAAATTCTTGCCATGGGCCCTTAGAGAGTTGCCTAGGCCACTGAGAAAGAGAGGTTAGGAGGCTTGACCATGGTCACATGGCCAGTATGGGTCAGAGTTAAGATTTCAATTGATTTCTTCCTGAATATGAAATTGGTTTTTAATCTGCTATCCTTGATGCATTCCCCTATGAATTTATATGTACTTCATAAGTGGCTATTGAATTGTAAGTAGTTCTTTTGTTTTGATTCTCTAATGAATCTATAACAGTACTGATAATCTATTCCTGCCCATTCATCCCTGTGCAAATTTGTGCATGTCTTCTCAGAAGATCATGATGTCCCTCCAGTGTATTGAAAGCCTTCTTCACTATTGTTTAATATCATCAGGGTATCAATTTCTATCAGGTTCCCCTTACTCCAGACACGTGACCAACCCATTTTTTTTTAATCATACACTTCATTGATTACATTCTTTATTTTGATTCTTCTTTGTACTTCACCTATTCTGTGAGGCAGCTAGGTGACAGAGTAGATAGAGTACTAATCTTAGAATCAGGATGGACTTCCATTTAAATCTGACCTCGGACATTTACTAGTTTTGTGCCCCTAGACATTCACTTAAATTCTCTCAACCTCCCTTTCCTCATTTGTAAAATGAGGATGATTGTAGCACTAGCCTCACAAGGTTATTTAAAGAATCAAGTGAGAAAATATATGCAAGTTGCTATGCAAACTTTGAAACAATATATAAATGCTAGATTCTATTATTATTATTATTACTATTGTTATTACTACAACTACTACTACAGACTGCTCACATGCATTATGTACCTGTCCACTCTTCTCTGAGTGATATTTAGTTGTAATTCTTAATAACACTACAGTGTTTCATGACTCACCATAATACAATAAAGCTAATGAATGCATTTTTGGCAGCAAACATGTAAGTATATAGAAAGAAAATATTGTCTCTCTTTAACATCATCCCTCCCATGATAAAAAGTTAATTGTATTATATCATTTCCCTTATTAAAAGTAAGTTCCCTAGAACTGAGGAAAAAAAAATAGAGGAAAAACCTATTTGCCAAAATTACTAGGTTGAAATTGAAGCTCAAATAACTAAAATTGTATAGTCCAATGAAATTGGTTTTATTAGATTTAAATTTCCTAATCTGTGTAAAGAACATTACTCCTAACACAAAGAAGATGGATAATATCAACTGCTTTATTAAGGCTAAAAGTCCTTCCTGCATGTTTAATGTTCTCTCCCTGCCTCAATTTGTGGGACTTCCAAAGTAAGTTACAGTAAATGTGTTAATTTTTTTTCAACAAAAAAATTATCCAGTGAGGCTTCTTTGGGATCCTGAGAACTAGTTTTTAGGTTAGGAAGGCTCTGTTCTCTCTGAGTGCATGTAGCCTAATGGCTTTAGTCTTCGGAAGTACCAGTAAGGTTGAGGGTACTCATTTCCTGGGAATTATGTTGTCCAAAAGGAGTTTGTTGTTGTTGTTTTATTTGTTTCTTCCCCAGAAAGAGAGGTGATTGAATAAAGGCAAGTGGGTTATTAAGGAATGGGGGAAAATTCCCTCTGCACAAATATTTGTCAAGCTAAATAAAAAGATTACACTGATTTAAATAAAAATACTTTTATTGCTAAAGTCCCAAATCCCAGGAATAAAAATGATGATATTGTCACATAGAAGGATTTTTTTTTTCTTAAATGACTATTTCTTAATTTAGCATAAGATTTGAAGAAGAAAATTTAACACGTAATCTGCAAGATCAGTCATTCTATCTCCATTTTCAAAATGAAAGGATAGGCACAGAATATAGAAAATCAACATGGAGTCAAGATAACCTAAGTTTAAATCCATCCTCAGACACTTACTGGCTGGGCAAGTCACTTAGCCTCTGTCTGTTTCAGTGTCCTAATTTGTAAAATATGGGTGATAATAATACAACTGTAGTTCATGAGAACAAACCCCTAAATCTGAAATAGTTTCAGGAAGAAGTTTGTTAGATTGTTTGTTAGAGGGAGAGAGAGAGCTAGAAAGGTATAGCTTTCTCCCCCAATTCTCCACTCCCAGGCTCTGGGAGGTTTATGTTATATAGGATTTAGACAAAGGTACCTGCACAGAAACCAAATATACACAGTTAAACAATTTTGCTGATAGGACAATTTGAAAACAAGGTAGATAGAGATGGATATCAGTAAATGCAAATTTTCAATAAAATTTAGACAAAGCCAAAATACAAGGTTGGATGGACATTGAACAAGTTCTGGGTATGAGAAGCCAAAACAAGTATGCTTTGGGTGGATCTAAGACCTGGAAGAACCCAAAATTCCTTGTGGCGATCTCCAAGCATTCTTGGAGAGTTACTGAGATAGAGGTGACATTCTAGGTGCAAACAATCTCTAGTTATATAATGTTAGATTTAAACAGCATAATAAATGATAAATAATAATCCACAGTGCATACCTCCCAAAAGTTATTGTGAAGATTGATTAAGACAGTATTTTCAAAGTACTTTGCAAACCTTAGAGCACTTTATAAATGCTAGCTTTATTGCTATGATTTAATGATGTTAAAAAACAAATCAAGTTTAAACACTACAGATTGTCATAGAGGCAAGTCAATTCAGTATAATTGAATGTAGAACTTAAGTATCAAAAAGCAGTTTATTATCTGGGCATCCAGAAAAACAACAATAAACAAAGTTAAAGAGCAATGCACTAAGAATCTGGGAAAGACTCTTTCTCTCTCCTAGTTTTGCTTCTAACTTGTTATGTGGTCTTGGACAATTTGCTTAAATTTCTGGGCCTCAGTTTACTCATCTACAAAATAAGGAACTTCTATAGAATCATAGACTAGTATATCTAGAACTTTAGAGATTATTTAGTACAAACCCTTCATTTTACACATGGAAAATGTAAAAAATAAAATAAAATAAAAGAGGCTCAGAGGAAACAGTTGGCCCTTTCAAGGTCAGAGAGTAAGAGACAGTCCTGGAAGTCTGATTCAGGTCTGCTGAGTTTTAGACCTGTTCTACCCAGTACTGTCATGATAAATACAGATGAATGAAAACAATCCCAAATACAGACTTTGTGAGTTCCTTTTGAGATAATTAGTTTTATATTATTTTATAGATAAGGCCTTATGAAAGGACAAAGGAGTTCAAGCTCACACAGAGAGTATTTGCAGAACGGGGATTTGAACCCAGATTTTCTAATTCAAAATCCAGTGCTCTTTCCAGTCAGCCACTCTGCAAAGGGAGATTCAAAGGAAGAATAGCAATAACTCAAAGATATAGATACAAGAGCTTCATGAGGAATTAAAATATTTATTTTAATATATATTTTAATATATTTAAGAGCAACTGCCCTGGGCTGTATGAAACTTGGACATTTACTGGAGAGTCTCTGAGCTATTTAACAGCTCCAATCCCACAATTCCAATGGGGGGAAAAAAGTTTTTAATGTTTTTAGATTCAGGGAACATCTTTCATTCTATTCACTAGCAAAAAGCATAACCTAGACATGGTTTTCTTCTGAACATTCCTCTATCTCCTTCACACTGTGGTAGGTCACTTTTATATCTTCATTGATTTTTTTCATGCACACCATAATAGTAAAAAGTCAAGGAAGGGCTTTCTGTTATTGTTGATGACCAATGTCAATAATTTTTCCACAGAGACACCAAGAAAGGACAGGAAAATAAATAGCACAGGGCCAGCTAGCTTCCCTTTGAACATGAATATGTGGGAACCCTGTAGTTTTTGAAATTTAATAAAATCATTCCCTAACTTTGTATTAGAAGTCATTCTACCATGAAACGCTAGTTGTATAACTTTCTTATCCAAACCAATCCAGTAAATAGTTTTTAACCATCTACCATGTGCAAGGTACTGAAGGGGTTTACCTTTGCCCCTTTTCCCTTTGCCCCTTTTTGCCAAAAGGAATTTGGCTCCCATTTGTTGACCTTTTGATATGCACCTTTCCTCCCTGGCCCTGAAAAGAACCTGGCTCCTGTGTGTCTCTCTTTAGCTCCATTTGAAAGCAAACTTCCCCCCTTCCAGTTCCCTTCATTATCTATTTTCATTGTCTGTTCAAATCTCTCAGACCTTCCGAACACCTGGACCCTTTTTCTCAACCACCTCCCCCCTTCAACCGGCCTTTCCCATTGTTTTACCTTCCTATGGCCTTTAGCCATTTCCCACCCTTAATCCTAGCTAGGTGCCACAAGGTCTAGGACCCAGGAGTTCTGTTCACCCCAGCTTACTAGCCACTCCCATCCAGATCTCCTTAGACTCCTCCTCCAGTCACTCCAAACTACTTGGCCACTCCTGGATCCCTCTCACAGTTTTTCTGTACTTAAGATTCATCTTTGCCCCATTCTGATGCTGAGCCTTTCTCATGCCTAGAGGCTGAGACTGCCTCACAACTGCTCATCCTTATGAGCCTCACCTGGCCTCCTTAGCCCCCAGCCCCCATTTAGAAGCTGAGCTGTTCTCACGCCTAGAGGCTGAGACCTTCATGCCGCTGGTCTTCATGGGTATCACCTGGCCTATATGTGATTTATCTTTAATAAACTATTTCTCTGGCTGAAAGAAGATTTGGGTTGAATTCATTCAGGCAGACTCAGCATCACAATTTGGAGCTTTTCCCAGAACCCCAAAACCTCCCACAATCTTGGGGTGCCTCTGTGCATCTAGGAGCACCCCCAAACCCCTACCCCTCTTCAGTACTATGATATGTGTTAGAGCCTATTATTTCATCAGGCTAGGGAGCTTCTACTGAGGAAATTCCCCTACCATTTCAGAATGATTTCTTCACTACAACTCTATTCTTAGAGATGCTGGGGATACAAAGGCAAAATTAAAAATATTTCCTCCCACCATGAACCTTGCATGTTTATTTCCCCTCTAATTCCTTGAATTCTCCCTCTGTTTTGCTCCAAATTCAAATAACTCTAGGTTGTTTCCCCCTAAATCATTCTGTGCTCTACTTAATGTAGCATCCTCACTTATTGTTAAAGATTACCTCAAATACCACCTCTCTAAATTTACTTTTTCCAGATACCCTATTTACTATTCACATAGGTTGGATTCTATCCCTGTACATTCTCTCTCTCTCTCTCTCTCTCTCTCTCTCTTTCTCTCTCTCCCTTTGTGTATTATACACATATATGTATATGTGTGTATATATACATATATACACACATACATACATGTATGTATACATACATATATGATTTTTGTATTTATAGTAGACTAATCTATTATAGAGACAATAGCTGAATTTGCCACAGAATATCCATTCAAAAGTTACTCCATTTCTATTAGTTTTGTTGCTGGTCCTTGGACAACAACAGATGTGGGCTCAACAAATGTTAATTGCTGAAGAAGACAGCTGTTTCCATTTTGTGTGTATGTGTGTGTCAAAGAAAAAAAAATCTTTTTGGAGCTTTCTATTCCATTACCAAGACAAAAATTCCTTGATTCTGATGTTTCAGAATAACAAGTGCTTAACATTTCAGAGAGATCCTATCTCTTGAGTTTGAATCAGTATGGTATTATATGCAAGACACCCTTCTGCAAAGCTTGACTGTTTCTTTCATTTAACAAATACTTGCCACTTATCAAACAGAGACTTCTTTGATATAATTCCTTTAATTCCTTGGCTTAAAAGTCACTGATAATTAAAAACTCTGAATTTCATACTTTCCCAGTTAGCAAGTCCTACAGAAAACCAACTTTCAGAGTTTTGTTAAGTTTTGTTAAGATTTTTGTTGTGACTATTCCCCCAGGTCCCTGGTATAGGATGGAATAATTCAGAAAGGAAAAAAAAAATAAGGTTACTATTTGCTTTCTGATAGTGTGTTATCCACTGCAGTTTGAAAAGGCTCGCAGTGACATTGCTAACAGAGAGGAGCTTTAGAATTCCATATGGAATTCTTTAAAGGCAGAGGAGTTATTCAGTTGTATGGGATTCTTTAGGTTATAGCCTACAGGCAAGGGGGGTTTAAAGTATATTACCTACTCTATAATCTACAATGATATATTTTACAATAAAAGGATTCCCCAGGACTTAATTAACTGGTTTTGTCCATTCTCCAGTATGAGACTATAGGTTGTTTTTGGAAGTCAGCAAAAATTATTTTCATTCAACAATTATATGAAGTAACAAACACAAAACAAGAACTGTCACCAATACATGTTTTTTTTTTCATTTATCTCACATCTAGAATAGTGTAGTTTCTGAAGAATTCAAATTAAAAGTAATCCAAAGGACAGTGGATAAGTTAAAGGTGGGCAGTGAGAGTCTATAACATGTTATGAACAGAGAATTGTACAACAAAAGTATAATGTATGAAAGATATCATCAGAGGTATCCTTAACCAGAAAAGTAGAAGGGCTTGTGGTAAGAGTAAGGACTGACCATTTAAAGTCCCTGTCTCTATTGGTATCCACAAAATATCATAACACATAGACAAAAGCCTTCACCACATTGAGTGTACTTCTCATGAGGATTTATGGAAGTGTTGAGGTTTAAGGGTTTAGGGGTGCTGGGACCCCAAAATCACAACATGCGAGTCCTGCCTGAAAGAATTCAACCCATGCCTTCTTTCAGCCAAAGACAAGGTTTATTAGAACATCCGTCATATTGGGCAGACTCTTAAGAAGTCTGAATGTTAGTGATATATTGGCTAGATTGTAAGAATCTAAGCAGTGACTAGAATATAAGAATCTAAGCAGTGACTAGATTTTAAGAAACTAAGCAAAGGCTAGGTTATAAGAATCTGAGCAATGGCTAGATTATAAGAATCTAAGCACCTTAACGCTTAGATGGACCTTATATACAGAAAGACTGTGGGAGGGATCTAGAAGTTGCCAAATAGTTTGGGGTGACTGGAGGAGGGGTCTAAGGAAGATCTGAATGGAAGCGGCCAGTAAGCTGGGGTGAAAAGAACTCCTGAGACCAGGGCAATGAAGCCTATCTAGGATTGAGTGTGGGAAATGGCCGGGGGCCATAGGGAGGGCTAGGCTAGGTTAAGGGTAACAGAATTGGGAGCTTGGGTGTAGCCACAATGAAAGGCCAGTTGATAGGATTATAGCCTCAGGCAAATACCAGAGATTTGGTCATGTGGGAAAGTCCAGGGTTTTTCCTTTCTGGAGTCCAGATCCCAACCCCATTAGTAGATCATAGGTTCTCTATGCTGTGGTAGATGATTTAATGAATTGTTGGAGCTAGAATAATTCATCTCCAAGACTGACCTTCTGGGGATGAGTCTCTGAAATTAACTAGATTGATTCTCACATAATTCCTCCCTCTCTCTCGCCTTCCATCCTTCCTTCCTAAAAGACTTCATTGTTTGGCTCAGTATTCCCTTCAGTTCCAACCTCTGACCTCATACTAGGGACTTCAAGATATACATTGAATTTCCCTCAAACACCCTAGCCTTCCAGTACTTAAACCTTCTTAACCACTGTCATGAATGACTTTAGTCATACCTAGGAGCAGTCATACTCTTGATCTTATCATCACTTATGAGCATTTCATTTCCATTATCAGGAACTTCGTGCACCTGTCCTTCCTCTTTAAAAGGAAAATCCTAGGGTGGGGGAGGGGGAGGGAGTGTGGTCCACACATGTACTGACTTTCCTTTCTCTACGTCCATTTACTTCTCAGCACCTTGAAAACTGGTTTTGAATTTTATTACTCAACTTGATTGTCAAATTCAATTCAATTTTCTCAGGTTATATCTTTCTTGATCTTTCTGCAACATTTGACATTGTTGACCATTCTTTTCTCAATACTCTCTCCTCTCTGGGTTTTCTGCCACTGTTCTCTTAGGTCTCCTGCCTTTTGGTCACTTCTCAGGTTCCTTTGTTAGGTTATCATTCATGTCTACCCCCTTAAAAGTAGGGAGATCCCAAGGTTCTCTCTCCTACCAAAGATTCAGTTATCATCTTTTATGTGGATAACCACCAACTCTGCATATCCAACTATATTTCCAACCCTAGTTTCTCTCCTGAGCTCCTGATTGTTGAACATGTGACTAGATATCCCATATGCATCTCAAGCCAAACACATCCAAAACATAATTGATTCTAGTTTTCCTTTGTTAAGATATTAGAAGACACCCAGTTTTCCAGAGCTAAGGCCCAGCAAGCATGCTGTGCCCTGAGCTTGGCATAACAACAATCCTTTGCGTTCACCCTCTGGAAGGTCTCAGCCTCAACAAAATCCCAGAATTGTTTTACACCACCATCAGGTGGTCTCTGAGCTTGCACAAGCACCTTTAGTGCCCATGTTCCGGTCATGAAGTCCTGCTATGACTCAAACTTATCACATTGTTGCTGTTACCCCTCATTGTCAGGGTAACAACTCACTGCACAGCTATTGGTACAGGTATCGAGATCTTTCCACACTGCTTTGCCTCCCCCCCAGTAGGGGTGGAGCTCTAGCACATGTCTCCTTTGTTACAAGCCATTTTCCTCACTCTGAAATTAATTAAACTTCTGTTTTATTCCTGACTCTCTTATCTCTAGCCTGCTTTGTTCCATTCTGGCCACCTACTGGTTAAAGACAGGTTCTGATCTGGTTGAAATCCCCAAAGTCATCCTTCTTTGTAAATCCCACATTATATCAAGGACACTATTCATTCTAGTTACCCCAGTTTGAAACTTCAGAATTAACTTTGGATTCTTCTCGTTTACTCTCCACAGACAATAACCAGGGAAATTTTGTTGTTCCTATTTTCAGAGCATCTCTTCCACCCATTTCCTTTTCTCCACTCATATCACAATGACTGTAGTTAGGACTCTCATCATTTTTCATCTTAATTGTCGCAATAGCCTCCTGACTAGAATTCCTACCTGAAGTCTCCTCTGCAATTTCTTCTCCACACAGGTGCTAAAGAGATATTTCTAAAATACAAGTGTAATAATTTCATTCCTCTTCTCAAAAAGCTCCTGCAGTTCCTTATAACTTCTATGATAAAATGAAACTTTTAATTGTCAAGGAAAACATTCTACAATGTGACTCAAGCCTAACTTTCCAGGCTTATCATATATTACTCCAATTGTTGTGAACTATATGCTCCCATCATACTGGCCTACAGCTATATGGTGTTGTGAATAGGGTGCTGAGCCTAGAGTCAGGAAGACCTAAGTTCAAATCTGGCTTCAAACATTTTGGAGCTGTGTGATCCTGGGCAAGTCACTAAACCTCTGTTTGCCTCAGTTTCCTAAACTTTAAAATGACAATGGCAACTACCTCAGAGGGTGGTTGTAATAGCATTTGAAAAGTGCTTAGCACAGTGCCTGGCATGTAGGAAGCACTTAATAAATGCTTATTACCTTCTTTCCTCCAGAAGCAAATGAGGGGTTGTACTCAATGGCCTCTGAGATATTATTTAGCTCTTAATACATTATCCTAATCTACTGATTATGGACACTTATTCTATCAGTTGGCCTTCCTGAAAGCTTTTCAACCACAGTAGAACTGGCAAATCTTGTGCTCTTCTGGCTAAGCATCATGTTCCCCACATGATGAATGATCAGAGTAGTCTTCATTCATTCATCAAACATTACAGACAACCTATATGATAAGTTCTTGCCTATACTACAAATATAAAAGATTACAAGTGAGTATATATGTACGTGTGTTTATGTGTCTGTATGTGTGTTACATAGATCTTGTTCATGAGGACATTGCACACATAGGGGAAATAAGTAGACAGAAATATATCTGATAAAAACAAGGTGAATTGAGTGCAAAAGAGAGATGTGGACAAAGTGCCAGTATAAATTTGAGAAATCATTTCTAATAAGACTCATAACAAAGCATTTAGTGGGCCTGACAAGGTTATGTGTGCCCACTATGTAGCAAGATCCTGCTGATTCCATTTTGAAATAGTTCCAGAAGCTTGTTTTATTTGGACAGTTATTAAAGCTGTTTGCTGCAGAAGGTGTTGATGAAGCTTTAGTTTGATGCCATTTCAAAAGTCATCTATATATAGAGAAAAGGGAACATTTAAAAAATGTTTTCCACCTCCTGAAAGTTTCTGTAATATGTCCCCACTTCTTTTTATGCATTCTTTTTTCTCTTCCATAAGCACAAAATTATTTGTTACTTTCTAATCATGTCGTTTCCCAACAAATCTCTGTATGTGTATATATAATATATAATGTATGTACATATTTATGTATACTCATAGGCACATGTATATGCCATAATGCATATACATACACATATGTATATCTATATGTGAATATACATAAATATACATACATATATAAATTCATTTGTTTACACACACTTGTATACACATTTTCAGGACAAGAAAATTCATCTCAGAAAGTATTTACACATACTCTCTCTTTTGGAAAAAAATCTTTCATTGTGCTTTAAAAAGTAATAGAATAGGGGCAGTTCGGTGGCACAGTGGATAGAGCACGAGCCCTGGACTCAAGAAGACCTGAGTTCAAATCTGCTCTCAGACATATAACACTCACTAGCTGTGTAACTCGGGGCAAGTCACTTAACCCCAACTGCCTCAAAAAACAAAACAAAACAGAATATTATGCAGTATATTGTTTCATTTATTTATATAGAACTATTGATGCTGAAATGTAATGAAACTAAAGCAGCAAATAACATTTAGTTATACAAATATATATGTGAATTTATCCACATGTACATGTGTATATACATATATACGAATATACATACAGATATATGCTATTTATTTCTTTCTTAAAATACAGTTATATCCATGATATATCCTTACTCAGTAAGCTACAATGATTCCCAATTACCACTAGAGTCAAATATAAATTCCCCTGTTTTGCATTTAAAGCTCTTTACAGTCTGATCCCATTCTACGTTTCCAGCTTTATTACACATCACTCCTCTCCATACACCAGTCATCTTATTGTTCCACACAGATATCAATGTTTACTGCATTGTTAACAATGCATCCTGCCTGGCACATAGTAGTCATTTAATAAATAATTGTTGACTTGATGAACAACATTCTATCTCTTAGTACCAGTTCTTTGCATTTTGGGTGTCCAAGAAGCTAGAATGCCTCTTGGAATTCCAGGATTCCTTCCTTCCCTTCAAGATTCAGCTCACAAACTGCCCTCTCAAGCAAACTTTTCTTGTCCCTTCTCTCAAGATATTAATGTCTTTTTTTTTCTCTATGCCTACCTTGTACCTGTTTTGTATGTGTTCTGTATTTACTATTCCTGTGCGTGTGAGTTATATGTCTCTGTTCTTATTTGCTGATCTGGATCAATGGAAGAAGGTTCCACCTGTTCCACACCGGGAATTTGCAACACAAACACAATGACAGATACAGAGTCCCACCCTACTCCCCAACTCACTGCCCAATAAGTACCTTTTATATGAGGGACAAGTTCTGGATCTCTGATATTATCATCATTGATACAAGACCCTCTTGGTAAGGAAACTCTTACTTCTGATGCAGACTGGCAATTCTCCTATAATTTAAAGTTTTGAAGATTTCCCTAAGCCACTAAGAAGTTACTTGCCCAGAGTCACATGACCAGAGAAAGGCCTTGAACCCAAGTCTTCCTGATTCCATGATCAGCTCTCTATAGTGAGAGGTCACATTGTTTTCCATGAATCAATCTAGATCCAGAGCCATACATTGTGGGGAAAAAAATATTTAATCTAGGTGCCAGGGGAGGAAATATGAAAACATTTATTACACAGGGAAAACTCTAGGATGGAGACAAACATGAAGCATCACTAACCAAATTTGGAATCCCATTTCTTATTTTAATTTTCTTTGATGACAATAATTTGAATGCTTTTGTTTTCATTGATGGTAGTTTATAATTGTCTTTATTTCTAAAGAAATTTCATATGAAATTAATACATCATATTACAAAATGGACATTTACCTTGAGGATGAAATGTTCTCTAGCTTGACAACATCATTAGCTTCCATGGGATCAACAGCCACCCTCCTAAGTTCTATGCCTACATCACCAACTACTCATTAGGTAGTCCATACTGGCACTTCAACTCAACATTTTTGAGACAGAACTCATTATCTATATACTTCCTCCCCCAAATCACCTGACTTCCAAACCTCCATATTTCTGTTGAGAGCACCATTATTCTCATCAACCAGTTTTACAATTTATATTATACTTAACTCCTTTTTCTCCCTCACCCTACATAGCAAATTAGTTGTCCAATCATCTTATTTCTTTCTCTACAATGTATCTCACATCTATCCCCCTCTCCATTCATACAAACATCATCCTTTTTCAAATACCCATAACATTTCTCCTGTATTATTGTTGTGGATTCCAAACTGGTCTCCCTGACCTTGATCCTCTTCCTATACTAAACTATTCTACACAGAGCATCCAAAGTAATTTTCCTGACAATACCACTTCCTTTACTCAGTAAACTCCAATAGTCTCCAATTACCTCTAGAACAAAATATAAATACTTCTGTTTTGTGTTTAAAGCTCTTTATAATCTGGCCCTATTCTTCTAGCACTGGCTTTCTTGCTATTGTATGCAGACACCAAGATTTACTTAGCATATTACTTGGCACACAACAGGAATTTCATAAATGATCATTGACCTGTGTGACAACATTACATCTTTCATCACAATGACAAGGGTTTCATTCAGTTTCAGAAACCAAGACCTTTGCTCCTTTCTGCCAAAAAGAATTTGGCTCCTTTGTTTACAGACCCCAGAAGACCCTTAAAACTTTTAGGTTCTTTATGTACTCTCTTTATCTCCATTTGAAAGCAAACTTCTACCTTTCTGCTCCCTTCATTAGCTATTCTCATTGTTTATTACCTTCCAAACGGACCCAACCAACCCCGATTCCTCTGACCACCCAAAGTTACTTTAGCGTATTTAAGATCCACCTTAGCCCCCATTTAGACGTTAAGAATCTCTCAAGCCCAGAGGCTGAGGTTGTTCCCAATCGTCCTCACAGGTGTCACCTCACCTATTTGTGATTTATCTTTAATAAACTTTTTCTCTGTCTGGAAGAAGATTTGGGTTAAATTTTTTCAGGCAAGCCCACATCATGATCTGGGGGGTCCCAGCACCCCAAAACCTCTACACCTCTTCAACAATGTTTTTGAACTTAGGTGTCCTCTGAGCCTAGAAGGCCTGTTGGAATTCCAGGTTCCTTTACTTTAAGATTTAGCTCAATAATCACCTTCTTTATCAACTTTTTCTTAGCCTTCTCCACTCTCAGATATTAGTGCTCTTTCTTTTAACTACCTTGTACCTGCTTTGTATGTTTCATATTTATGAACATGTACGTTCATGCTATCTCTCCCTAGTAGAAAGGAAGTTCCCTGGGGCAAGAGACCTTTTGTTTGTGTTACTATATTTCCAAAGTCAAGCAAAGTTACTAGTACACAGTACGTTCTTAATATACATGTTGCTTAACATACAGTATGTTCTTAATATACATATTGTTGATTATTTTTAGCTTTATGGAGTTTGCCTTTGTTAACGCACAATTTTAAAGCATGTTCATTTAAATGACTCAGACACATATTAGATGCTTAAATCAAAATCTGATGATTTCATTCTTAGAACAAGATTTTTACAAAATCCAAAGGAACAGTGATTCAGAAAATAAAATTAATGGGATGTAGGCTATAAAGAGAGGCTTTTCTCCTGAGGCATCCATTTGAAAGGCCTTTAGCTATTTTGTTGGACATTGAATTCATAGAGCTTTGTAGTAAGTAGCTATTATTTTACAATATCTTTTGACTGAGCTCAATGGAAAAAGATCATATCAATAAAAAGGCTCAGTGAACTACCAGATTACAAACAACAGATTTCTGGGATTTCTTATCCACATGGCAGAGAAGAAAGGAATGTTGTATTCAGCCACATGAACACAGAGCACATCAACATTAGATCTTTAATCTTTACTTGTATTCATTTATTCAGTAAACATTGATTTATTTCCTAATGTGTGTGTACCTCCTGCTAGGTCCTGGGTCGGGGGGTGGACAGAGAGATACAAAGTTTTATCAAAACAGGACCTGCCCTCCTGTGACTCATTTTAAACAAATTATTTATATGAAGTTATAGGAATAAAATTGCTAATAATGATTTTTACATAAAAAGTGACATTAAATACTAAAATAGTCTACAACATCTATAAATCAGTTTGATTTATTTCCCAAAAGTAAAACAACATGGTCACAACTTTTAGGAGTGCATATATTATGTAAAGAGCAGATCTTCTTTGCATTTTTTCCTGGGGAGAGGTATAATGTTATAAAAAGAACAGTGACCTATCATTCAAGGTGGGGGGGGGAACTCCTCTACAAAGTAGGTATATATTTATATATATTTATAAAAGGAAGGGAGGAGGCAAGGCCACCTTTTTTCTTATATAAACATCATCACCCTCATACCTTCAGGTTATGCATCTACAGAAAGCCTATGCCCCCTACACTTCTTCCCTAGACAGATTCAATCTTATTCAAAAGACTGATGCTAATATTTTTGAGAAAGAAATGTCATTTTCTTTGGGGTAGGGGAAGGGGCTCAATTTCATCCAACTAGAGCAGACTGTTCTCAATGCCTTCACATATGTGCCCCAAATAAATTTTCTTCAGAGCACCAGAATTTATGGTCACAGGTTCTGTTGATGACCAACTTTGCTTAAATTACTTAAACTTTTTGGATGCCAATCTCATCCAGAAAATGTGCTGATTGACTTACACCAATGGATCCCATGTGAGGCTATGGATTGGTGAGAATCTATCTGTGAATCATTCCATGGAAGCACTGAACATTGTCATTTTGAAATTCATTTGACTCTAATAATGTGGGAGAGGGTCTGTGAAAATTATTAACTTTACAAAGTTTCTCCAAACTCAGAAAGGTTGAGAACAGATATATTTATGTATAACTTGGGTCTCAAGCCTAGGCATTTGTATAAGACTCTCCACATTGTAGGAGAGAAAGAATACCCAAAGCTGTAACTACATGAGGGACCACGTTGGCAGAGTTTGGGAGAAGAGAATGTTGTTGTTGTTGTTGCTGTTGTTACTGTTGTTTTCATTGTTCCCCTTTAAACTTCCAGCTTTGAGAGAAGACACATGCAGTCCCAGGGTCTCTTCAGGAGGAGGTCTAAGGAGGGAGGATAGGATTCCAGAGAAGAAACTTATACCTCTGTAATGCTCATGCACCATTACCATGCCCTTATTTCCACCTTCTTGTACTAGAGATAGATTTTAGGGAATTTTTCCCTTAGGTACTATTGGTTTCTCTCTCTCCTCTGTGCCCCACCCTTTCTTTCCCTTTCTTTTATCCCTTACTCTTTCCTTTCCTCTTTCCCTCCCTTTTTCCTACTCTGTCTTTGTCTCTTTCTCTGTCTCTCCCCATTCTCCCCTACTTTCCTCTACGTCTGTTTCTCTGTCTTTTTGTCTTTGTCTCTGTATCTCTTTCTCTCTCTGACACGCTCTCTCATGTATGTATGTTTGAGCATGTGATAAATATGTGTGTGTGTGTGTATATATATATATATATATGTATCTTCCAGTGGGAGAGCTCATTCACTCTATATATTGCCTTGCATATTCTAATCTGTATAATTTCTTTGATTTCTATTTGGTATTGTCTTGGATAAATGAGTTTATTCACTTTTTAATACTTGTGATGACCTTTTTTGTAATTAGTATTTGATAGGAAACAAATCAAGGCTTTGCTTATAGTTTGGGACACTACTTCTCTGTTAAGAAATAGAAACCAGGAAAAAAAAAAACCAAAAACAAAAACAAAACGCGTGCAACCAGAAAATCATTTCCCTAGCCTAATGATATTTGGAGGATCAAATAAAAATGATTCTAGCTCTGTCCTCCTCTCTAGGAGAGCAGAGCACCCAGCCTCCTGTCTCTAGTCTCCTGATCCCATTGTGGCAGTAAACAAAATCTCCCTTGGAAAGGGGTGGGCAAGATTCTAAAAATATCTTTCTTTGTCTTGCTTCAAAGCTGCCTTTTGATAGACACCATAGACAAACACATAAACTTTATGTGGAACACACATAAACACCTTACAAATGCAAAGCTGAACATTTTTACTGAAATCTAGCACTACCTAGAGAATACACAGTGCTTAGCATTATGGAGCATATTGCCAGTGTTTGGGCCATGGAGATGCTACATGGGCTGTGATGTGGACAACTCAGCTTTCTAGTAGACGTAGATGGCTCTTATCCTAACTGGTTCTCATTATGAGAGTCTGGAATAGCATGCTAAATACACATTTGGAGAAATGGTAAAGGGGAGAGAGGAGAATTATGATTCAATTTGTTTTGAAAGCTTGAAGTTCACTGTTTATGAGAAACTAACCAAACCTCTTGTGTGCCCACTGTAGCAGAGGAAATAATTCCTTTTCAGAGAAGTTCCTCACCTTTCAGAAACACTGTGGCCCAAATTCATACGGGGAAGTTTTACAGCATAGAACCATAAAATTATACAATTAGAGTTGGAAAGACTCTAAATGTCAGTTTAATCTAACTCCCTCAATGTCCAACTGAAGAAACTGAAGTCCAGAGGTAGGAAATGATTTGCCCCAGATCATAGAAGTGGAGTAACTGGCAAGATTTTGCCTCCAAATATATTTTCTTTACGCTGTGTCACTCTCTTTTTCACAAAAGGATACATGTATTATCTAAGGGCCTATTAATAAGTATGGGCTATATAATTGGTTCATTTATGCTCCATAGGAAATGGCCCACACTGCAGAATCAACAGAGGAGAGATAAGAGATCATTGGTACCCTTGCTAGTTGCTATTTTTTTTTTCATTTTAGAAAATAAAAATACCAAAATGGGGCAAAAAATTCTCCCTCATGGCTTTTCTTTCTTACCAGACAAAGCTTACCCTGAAACCTTATTAACAATGTTTCCTATTAGCTGCCTTGTGGATATATTGTTAGATTGAAAGATGTCAAACTGACTGACTCATAATCATTTACCAAAAAATATGTAAAATAAAGATCGGATCCAATCTAAAGATAATTTACATGCTGTTTGAAAAAAATAAGCACATATGAAGTAACTCATTGTGAGTCAAGACTTAAGACATGGGCAGTTTTGAAGAAGGTATATTATAAAATACCGATTATAAAATACTGAAGAAGTCTGAATATTGGGCCCCCCTCTGCCAGAGAGACTAAAATGGATAAAACAATTGAAGATTCCATTCAATGATGCCCTTGCAGCAAAGAAATTCTACAACCCCAAGTACTTAACTTTATTTAGTTTCTGTGATTAGTATATTCAAAGGTAGCTGGGGTCTGCGGAACTTTTATGATAGATTCCAATACTTCAATATAAAATTCCATGGAGTCTAATTTCCACAGGCCATCTAAAACCAGCCTTTAATTTTCTATGCAGGGATGACTATCTCATGTGGTGCTCGATCATTTCGAACAAGAACCAATATTCAAAATCTGGAAGACACCAGAATGTAGTCAAGCACATGTATCTGCAGTATCATTTGCTATCAATTTGAACACAACTAACATAATTATTATTAGAACAATTGAGAGTGGAGCTCTGTCCAAATTAAGGGTTAAACCATCTGTGTTTTTGTGCAGTCAGACAAATGAGTGAAAGACATAGACCATACTCAAGAGAAGTAAGACATAGACTATGCACAAAAATAATTGCCATGAAAAAATAACATTAGCAAAATTATTTTCCTAATCAACATTTGTTAATTCCATAATTTAGCACTAATGATTTGACAATAACTCTTATGGTTTATCAATGCAGTGCAAAGTACTGTGAGTAAACTATTGATTTTATTGCTCTGTATGTGAGATGAAGTCAATATTAATGGATTTAAAATCCTTGTCCTTCCCTCTAGATAAAGGGATTAGTTGCATGATTATTAAATTTATAAGACACAACCTAGAAAGGATGACTAACAATCTGGATGACAGAACTAGTATCCAGAAAGATCTTACTAGGATAAAAATGTAAGGTTAAAGGAATTAAGGTAAAATTCAATTTCGATAAATATAAAGCTATAAGTTTTTATTCAAAACAAAATCAACTGGACAAATACTAGCTCAAAGAGCTATGTCTACATACTAGGCTTCCTAGGGGCAAAAAGGATCTGGGGATCAAAGTGTTCTGAAAGCTTAATAAGGGTCTATTTGTGAGAGAGAACAGCTAAAAAAAGTTAATGCTTTCAAGGGAGGTACATATTCCAACAATAAGTGGGTAAGATTTTCTCTATACTTTGCCCTGATCCCATGATATTTGGAATATTGTGTTTAGTTATGAGTAACATGTATTTCTCTAACAAATTGGCTAGTAAGTCCGGTCCTTATGAGCATGCACAGAATATTCACTTTATGCAATACTCACATATAATTTGGAGCACACTTAAGACATTTGTAATTGTTTCTAGTCTGCTAACCACAAGGTGAATAAGAGCTTCTTCAATTGGTGATACACAGCCCAAATTGAGGGTGCAGTCAAAAGCTACTGGTGAACCACAACCTCTTCTTTCTCATTAGATGACTTCTTTTCACCTGGAAAAAGATCAATGAGAGAAAAGAGACAGTACTATATGGGGAGAAGCCTCAACACACAGCATGAATACCAGCCTTGGTTCTTTCCTTCAATGGTTATTCTTTTGTTCTAAGTGAAGGAGATCAGCAGCTACAACCTTATGACTTTCTAAAGGTCAGGAGTGAGTCACTAGAAGATTTAGAAATGGAATCTATGCTTGTATTTATAGCCCTCCTATCCATCTTTGAGGTCCCCAGGAGCAAGGGGTAACCTTCAAGACCTAGGCCTTTGATAGCTGAGACAATGCCTCATATAATTCATATAGAAGCAATGCTTCTTTGGATGTGAGCTTGCTGGTTCTGATGCTATGTCTGATCTCACTCTTCTTGGAGACTAATGTAGGATAGGGGAGAGTGTCCTGGTGGCTTGAGGCAATAACATTGAAGAGAGACACCTCCAAAATCTCAAGGCAGAAGCATAAGTAATCCCTGTTCTGAGAGACTGAGGTTAAAGTAGTCTTTACATTGGGAAGTATGATTGATAAGCCAATGAGTGTCCAGAGGAAGGTAAGCAGGATGGTGAAGGATCTCAAGATCAGGCTACATGTTGACTACTCGAGAAGAAAGGACATGATACTTCTCTTAAATATTTTAAGACCTCTATAGAGAATAAGAATTATACCTATTCTTCTTGACTCCAGAAAAAAGGAGTATTGGATTGAGGTGGCAAGAAGCAAATTTAGGCTTAATCTAAAAGGGAAAAAGTCTTCACAAAAATTACAAGTATAGAAAAAAGAAATGGGCTGGGCTGCCTCAGGGATCAGTGAATTTTCCCTCACTGAAGCTCTTCAAGCAAAGGAAGACCAGATGACTACTTGTTAGGAATGGTACAGAAGTGATTTTTTTTTCTTCTTCATATATAGATTGGTCTAGTAGGTCCTCCACGGCATCTTCCAAGCTTGAAATTCTATGAAGATGTATAGATTTTGTTAAGCTCCATTGTTATTGCTTTTCTAAGATTACATGATCCTAGAAAGCTGACACAACCTTTTTTCTTTTCATCTTGTCTTACAGTCATATTCTTCTATCTTTTGAACAAATTATGATTATGTATATTTCCTTGAAAGAAATTATTTTCATGTCATTCTCAATTTATTATATTTTTGTTCCACATAGATCAAAAATAAAAATTTCATTGACACATTATGGGTAGCCTCAATATGTAGTTTACTCTAATTTGTTTTCCTTTGGTGGCATTATCTTTCTAACAGAATGTCCTTCTATATTTATGGTGCTTGTTTCCAAGAATATTACCCCCTAAATACTATAAAATTTACTATTAGGAACTCTGAGAAATCATTTTATTTATGTCAAAATGAATAAAGATAAACCAATTTTTAAAAATAATAATTGACATTTATAGAGTACTTTAGGGTTAGGTAGATATTTTTCATGCATACTTTGATTGTCTTAATGTACATTGAAAGTATCTTATCACTTTAAATTATGTATATAAAAAAGGAAATGTAATTGATTTTTAAGTAATTGATTATAGATATTTGAGTTACCTAGAAAGCAAAGAACAGAATGTTTACATTGACGTTTCCATGACATCATCCAATCTGTTGACTGGCATCTATTGATAATGTCACATGTCACTATTACCAAACACTGGCTTCTATCCATTTAGGCTTTTTGAACTCAGTTCTCTCATTTGGCAAGCATTTATTTTATCATTCAGTGCAAAGTATCCAGCAGAATTGGAAGCATTTCCCTTCATCCCACTCTGTGATTGACAGAAGTTCTGGTTTCCATTAGTAGAGGACTCATTTGTATGTAAAACAATCTTTCACACCCAACTACTGGCATGAAAATTCAGTACAAACATGAATCAATGCAATTGCATTCTCATTTTCAGCTGACAAGTACTTCTCACACATGTTGGGGAAATCCTCAGAGGCACTTCTATATATTCTGTGAGGTTTTTTTTTTTCTTCCCTCTTTAAGAAAAAAAAATACTTTAATACATGCATCTTTAGCAACAAAGAACAGGAAATGTTTTAAAACAGGACATCCTAAGAACAGGTTTGTCTTGGATGATTTGATTTCCTAGCTTGAAGGGAGCTGTAATTCAAGTGACAGATGAAGCTGTGCCTTCAGCAATGCACCACACCTTCCATTATATCTATCTGAGCATCACACTTAAACTTGGTAGGTCTTCTAGTTGTATAGTAAAATAACAATCTATATTTCCAGCTCTGCAGAAACTCCAACTAGAGAATAGAGATAATTTGTCATTGATTTTCTTTTTAGTATAACTCAGCTCAAAAAAAAAAACATTGATTAAGCACCTACTACATGCATGACCCTATACTTGGTGCTGAGGACATAAATGATACAAAGATAAAAACAAAATAGTTCCTGATTTCAAGGAATGGGTTTCAATGGCCCCACTTGTATGAAGATATGTGAAAATAAAGTTTATACAAAATAACTGTAATTTCAAGGGGGAGAAAGTGTCAACAAATGAGGGGAATTGAGAAAAACCTCACTGAGAAGTGGGCACCTTCATTGTTCCTTGAGAATGCCAAGGATTCCAAGAGGTGATGCTGTAGGATCAGAGGCCCAGAGGATAATAGATTTAGAACTGGCAGGGATGTTAGTTGTCAATCACTCAATCAATAAGATGTTAAGTATCTACCAAGTGTTGTACAATGTGCTAAGTGCAAATGATACAAAAAACAAATGAAAAACAAAACAAAACAATATTTTCCCTCAAGGGGCTAAGACATCTAATTCCCTCATTTTATGGATAAGGCCCAGAGAAGTTAAATGATTTGCCCAAAGTGATCCAAGCAGTTACTTGACAAAACCAAGATTCAGACTCAGATCCTCTGACTTTCAAATTCAATATTCTTTCCTCTGAACCATGGAGAGGTTTTTTCCTTGCTACTGTGGCTTTCAGAGTGATATAGTTTAGGGAAAAAAAAAATATTCATTATTCTCTTTACCTGAGGAGAACCAACCAGTATCTCATTAGTCACAACTGCAAATTAGGCTATATCACTGAAACAACAGAAGGCAAAGCATAAATATTAAATCAATCTCTAATTTGAAAATGCCCATGTAACATTAAAAGGAAAAGATTGTTACCCAAAGCTCCTCTTATCAAAATTATATGAGTCTGGGAGGTTAGCACTGGGCTTAAAATTGTGATACATTTGTTCTCTATAGTTCTGAAAAGTAATAGCCATCTCACAAACCAGGCAAGACTTTTCTATAGTGGAAAGAACATATATCATAGATCAGAATAATGAACCATTAGGAAAATGTTTGAAAATAGCTTTATTTTACATTAAGGCATTTGAATACTTCAAGTCTAGAGATGCATTAGGAAAACAACAAAAACAGCAGCTCAGTTTAATAAGGAATTAATTGAACAACAGAAGCCTACTAGGACTTAACGTTTCAAAAGAGTTTTGTAATGGGGTAGGCAGGAACACCCATAAGCCACAATTGGATACATAATAGAAGAATTGTAAAAGTCTTTGGCTCAAAAGGCTTCCTGCTCATTTGTCAAGACTATGTATTCTCCAGCAATCAGAGACTCACTAAAATAGGAAAACCTTAGAGATAAGTTCAGACATGACCTTCATTTTATGGATGAGGTAACAAAGGCCTCAAAATGGCATGTGAACTTTCCAAAGTGACACAAGAAAGAAGCATCAGAGTTAGTATTCAAACCCAGGGACTCTGATTACAAATTCAGCATTATTTCTCCCATAACAATTGTACGAATTCGTCAGGATGACATCGGAATTACTTTACAAATATTATATGACATGGTGTGATACATCACAGTACCTTTCGCCAGTCTCTAAGGAAGTTTGAATCTCCTCCACCATATCCTTAGCAAACACTTACCTTGCTCCTGCTTGATCACTTCCACTGACCTATAATTCAGTATCTTCTGAAGAAGTCAATTTTATTTGGAGCAATATTTTCTTTTTGTTTGTTTGTTGTTGTTGTTTGGAAGCTCTTCATTGCATTAAGCTGAAATTTACATCTTAACAACTTCTTTGCATTATAATAATTGGATTTAGGTAGAACTGTAGGACTGGTGCATAAGATTTAGAACTAGAAGGGACATTAAAGATAATCTGGCCCAATCCTCTTTTTTTATATACCTTATTATGAGGGAAGTGAATCTCAGAGACGTCAAGACCCTGACCCAGTGTCACACAGGGAGTCAGTGACAACTCTGGAATTTAAAACCACATTGTCTGGACTAAAATCAGTGCTCTTTATAGCATTCCACATCTACTCTTCCAACTTTTTAAACACATTTTGATATCCAGCAAGACAAAGTAAGCTAATAAATATCAGGGGCAAGATTCATCTTCAGGTATGCAGACTCAGTCCCATTTTTATTCTACTATATAAAACTGCCTTTAATTCTTCTACACATATGACATTTTTTTTTTAATTCCCTTGCTATCATGATTGTTTTCTCCTGTTTGGATTCCACTTTGACAATAGTTCTCCTAAATATGGCAACAACAATAACAACAAACAAACCAACCAGATAAAATAAGGAGAAGCAGAAGAAACAGCAGAAGAAGAAAGAGAAGGAGGAGGAGGAGGAGGAGGAGAGGGTGGAGGAAGAACAGGAGGAGAGACATTTAGGGCACTTTGAAAACGTTTAACATATGTTATTTCATTTGAACTTCACAACAACTTGAGAGGTATATAATACCTGAGAGATATTATGCTCATTTTAAAATTGAATAACTCAGACTGAGAGAAAGTAATTGACTTGCCAACAGAGTTCTACAGCATCTGAGGCAATCATTGAATTCAGTTCTTCCTAACTTCAAATTGTAGTACTCTTATCCATTGTTCTACGTAGCTGTTATATTATGGATATGGTCTGAATAACAGAAAGAAATGTAGAATAGACATGGAATTAAGATTTTTTTTCCTTCTGATATTAAAAAACAAACAAACAAAGAAGCAAACAAACAAACAAACAAAAAATTGAAGGAAGGTTTCATTCAAAGAGCAATCTGACCTTAGCATCATAAGACCATAAATGTTGATCTAGAAGGGACCCCAACCCTTTCATTTTACAGGTAATGAAATGTGACTAAGGGAGGTTAAATAACTTGTCCTAGGTCATAAAAGTAGGGTGGCTATTATATGTCAGAGGCATATAATGTCCTTTGAGTTTAAAGAAAATGAATTCAAGTTCACTGACTATAGATAAAAAAGCTCTTCTCACTGAAACATGGTGCCTCGTTGGGTAAAATTGTTCCAGGAATAGGGAAATCTGGTGCTCACCATCACGGGAGTTGGAAGGTAAGATGTGGCATTCTGGGGCAGCATCTCAAGAAGATACAGAGGAAAGTGGTCACTAGTAAGAAGAACCTCTTAAATATTAGCTCACCAAGACTAAGCCCTGTTCACTTCTGCTATTTATGACTCTGCTGGGGCACTCTGACATTTCTCATTCGGAACACTTTCAGTCTATAAATATTCCTTAACATTCATTTGTTCTTCTTTCCACCCTGCCATACCATAAGAAAAATGGTAAAATGAAGGAGTGTTAGTACAAGTAGAAAAATGAATCTTGAATGATAACAAATTAAATGAAATTTTTGAAAGTCAAGCAGAGAAATTTGGATTTGATTTGAGGGAAGCAGCAGCGACATGGTGGAAAAAATACCAAACTGGAGGTAAAGAGTATTGGCTCCACCATGAATGGTATGATCTGAGCAAGTGATTTAACTTCTTGGTGCCTCAGTTTTCTCATCTATGAAAAAAAAGACCTTTGATGACATGCTATCTTCTTCTCTACCAACTCAAATATTCCATTATATGATGTCAGTGGGACTTTTTAAGCAGTAGATTGATTAACTTAAAAGTGGCAATTTTAGTGGTGGGGAGAAATAACCATTACACAGAATTCTAAAATGAAAAGAGACTAGAAAGAGAAAGAAAGCAGAGCATTGTGGAATTGTGCAGCGCAAGAGCCAAATTATCATCCTGTGCTCTTCATTTACTATTAAATCTTGGAAACATGACATTGAAACCACTACTTGAACCATACTATATGCTAGTATGAAAGAGCTCCAGCTAAGACCCCCTTTTTGTGACCATTTTTGATCTTGTCCAATGTGACCTATAAGCCCTCAAAGTGAATCTTATCCCTTGGTATAATTAGCCAGAACTTTCTCAGGCTCCAGGCTATGTCTGAGGTGAAGGAGGCCATACCAAGGGAAAACTGATGATTAGATTCATCTAAAGATGTCTATCTTCTATTACTTTTTCTTCATAAAAACATTTGCAAGCAAATATCATGAGTATGTTCTATTTATCAGAACACAGGAACCCTCTCACTCCATTAGTTCATGCTAAGATACCCAGATTCCATTGTAGCTCTTCTCTCTTTTGTCTTCTGACCATATACAACAAATGCCCCAATCCTTTCTCCAACTTTGACACACTTCCTAGATTGAACATGTGACTGGTTCCTAATATCCTTGATCAAGGAACTACTGGTTCAATAACAATCTTTTGATTTTTTCTTCACTCTGTGAAAAATGCTGAATTATTAGGTTCCCACATAAGTTGCAAAAAAAACAGGAAAGGCGCTGAATGGCTAACTAATTAAGGGGAGAGTGACATTCCTTCAGTCAGTTAAGCTAGGCTAATTTAACAGCAGGGTTCCTGTTTTTGTAGCCCAAGGCCCAAACCAGTTCAAGTTGGTTGGGGATCAATATTGAGCACAAGAATCTGCTACTAACTCAGGCTCAGTGAACCTCATGCATATGCAAACTAGAGGATCAGGATTTCCACCAATTGCAATTTGGATTGAGGTTTCTCTAATTAGAATATGGAATTATGAGCCTAACCAATTGTGAAACTCGGACCAATCTGAGTCTTGGAGAGGGCGTAAGAGGACTAGACTCACAGTATAAAGCTCGCTCTCGCTTCTGTGCTCAGTGTGTTTCCTTCTTGGGAGGAAGTACACCTGATTCTCACAAGAATTGAATAAAGGAATTTCTTCCTTCACTCTAAAAGAGCTGTAACCTGCATCTCTAAAAGATCTGTATTCTGTTATTTCGACTCCCGGCTGGCTTGCAACTGGGGAAGCAGTGGGCAGTGCCGGTTTGTCCCATGCTAACTCCCCAATCCTGCCGGTCCTGAAGGTTGTTGATAACAACACTAATTTTATTTCTCTGAGGTTTCCAAATATTTCCATGAATTTTGGACTTTTTTATGCCTCTCTTGCACCTATTTATGTACTAGGAATAACGCTTTTAAATTACCTTGGAATCAATGGGTAGATTGAGTTCATCTGCCATAGTTCTTATTCATGGCAAAGGAATGAACAAACCTCCAAGTTTGAGAATCATCAAACTTGATTGAGCAAAGGGGTACATGAGATTAAACTCAATGAAAAGTTATCAAGAGTACAATTTGTTTATCAGTATAAATATTTTTAAAAGAGGGTAGCTTAGTAATGATCCTGTTGTCATCAGATATGCAGGGAAAAAAAAAAAAACACTTTAATGTTATAAGTAAATAATTTACCAGCCCTGAAAAATGCCAGTCAGGCTAAACCAAATAACAGAAAATTACTTGGATGTGTATGAGGAGAGAAGATACAGCTGTGAAAAGATATTGGGCTGTTTAATTAAGCATAAGATAAGGTTTTCTCAATGCAATTCAGTTCTCAACTTTTATAAGAGACCTTTTCCAGTCTGTTAGAAAGAACAAAGAACATTCTGCTATACCTGTACACCAATGAAGTAAGGACATGGTGGATGAATGATGACCCTAGAGAATTTTACCAGATGAGACTACTACATCATGTTGATTATGAAGAGAAAATGATAGGACTAGAAAATACTATTCATCTAAGCCTAGAGAAACACAATCTGTGAAGGAGAAATAAATTCATTGTAGTAGAATAAAGCATTTTAAAGGTAAAAAGAGCTTAAACATCACCTAGTTAAGTCCTTCAGATTTGAAGCACAAAGTTACCAAGTGACTCATTGAAGATTAAACATAGTAGTTAGAGGCAAGGCGAGAACTAGAACTTAGGGCTTTCTTTCTGGTACAGGAATCTTCCTACATAGCTCTAGTTCTCTCTTAAGGACTAAGAGTCATAGAGGTCACGAAGTGAAAGGTAGAGAGCTACATACTTTATCTGCACTTTTTTTTTTCAATTTTATGTATGGGTTATTTTAAAAGCTTATTTTCTTTTTTCATAACTAAGCAAGTTTTGTAGAATATTATGGGAGTAGAGGTTTTTTTATTTCTTTAGCTGCTCCATTTTTTATAGATACCAGGGAATTGCCTCTCAGTTTAATTCAACAACCATTGAATATTCATCAACCATATGTAAGTTAATGAGCTGGGTAGATATTAAGGATTCAAATATGAAAGATGTTGTCCCTGCCTTGAAAGATGTTATAACATAATATAAAGCTCACTCACCACTCTCTAACATAGCCCAAAATGTACAGGTTCATTGACTCAATATGGAACAATTGGACCATAGACAGAAGTCTGTCCCCACCATCATCATGCCATGTTTATAAAAGTTGGTGAAAAGTCAGTACTCCCTGGGTCTGAAGATTTGGCAGTATAGCACTGCATCATGTCTGGAATGACAGTGAACATTTTAAACTGACTTCTGACTTATCCGTATTAAATTAAATGAACAGAAAGTTGCACTCCTTTAACTCATCAATTGCTGGCTGAGCTGTAATTTGTCATTAGGTCAAACAGTATGGTCTACCAATGAAAATTATCATTCTTTGACCTGATGCTGATGGTTAGTTTAGCCAGCCAATACCATATTCTTGTTCCCTAGTAGAGAATTATTAACAGTCACATTTGAATAAATCAATGACTTATTTTGACTAAAGTCAAAAATGAAGAGTATGAAATAATTGATTTGTAGTCTTGGTGGACCTGGCTTGTCATCTTGACCAACTACAAAAATCTACATGTGAATGTTACTATAGTGGTAATATCTGAAGGAAGCAGCATGGTCTGAGAAATGATTTCTTAATCTTGAGTCCCTGAACTAAAGAAAAAAAAAAGTTAATCATTGTATCTCTCCATAATGGGCTTCCTTTTTTATCCCATGTATTTTATCTTGTGCATTTAAAAACATCATTCTGAGAAGAGACTCATGGGTTTCAGCAGATTGTCAAAGGGGTCTATGACACACAAAAGGTTAAGAAACATTGGTTTATGAGACCTATGCAATGTGATAAAACTGCAAATTGTGGCATACAACAACCTCTAAAGAGTTAAAACAGTGGAAAACCAAAAGGCAACCATAGTTGCAAGGACTCTGTCTCATTTTGGCAAAACCAGTTTAAAAGTTAAACAAAAAGTATACCATCAGAAAAAGAAGGCTGGTTATTTAATGAAAGCAAAGGGTTACAGATAAAATCTTATTGCAATATTATAAACCATAGACTGCTAAAAGAGCCTAGAGAAGGGGTTATTTATTCTTTTTTTCTTGGTCATTGATACATCTGACAGTTTGCTGAAATCTGTGGACCCCTTCTCAGAATTTTTTTTTTAATTCATAGAAAGAATATATTATATTAGAAAGGAAACCAATAATTATTATTACTTTTTAAGTTCACAGATCTAGGTTAAGAATCCCTGACCTAGAAGAAGGTTTCTAGGAGGCTGGGTAGATCATGAATGAAGAATTTATGGAAGGACATAGGCAAGAATTACAGAAGATAGGAAAGCATGGATGAATTGATATCAGTACTATTGTCCATAATACCCAAATTGATTAGATTATGAATCCATCCACATATGAACAATGTAAAGATTAAAAGTTATGAATTAAAATCTTTATACATTGAAACAAAACTTTGTTTGGTCGATAGAATCTCACCACTAACATGGGAAAGCTAAACCACTGAAGAATCTAGTGTCTTCTATAAAAACAGTCAGAACAGTTGCAAAACATTATAGCCTACAGGGCTTTCTAGTCAGGAATGATTCATCTTATTGACTCTTCAGTGGCTACATAGCTATTTTTTTGTAAATACTACCCTTTGTTAGGGCATTATCATTGTAATATTCCTCACAGGAGCTTTTTGTGAATTACAAAAACCATATAAAATCCATTAACATATTCAGGATTATGAGTTTTTTCTAAAGTCAATCTATTTGTGTGCATTTCTTAAAGAAGCAAATGAGTGCTGGAATTAAATAACAATAACCAAGCAAAACAACTATATAAAATATTTAGAAAGGCATCACAGTAAAGACTTTACTGATACTTAGGTTAAAGTAAGTGCACATTCCGGTATATTGTATTACACAGGCACACAATTAAATATATATTTTTGGTCTAAATTCTTACGTAGTGTTCCTCGAGTGCCAGAAAACACACTAATGCCCATTCTGCCCCTTTGATCACTTTATTACTCATATTTGGAATGGGTTCACTACCTTTCTTTTTTACTTTGTCTAGGTCTCCCATCTCTAGCTTTTAAAAACTCTGTCTTTTGACACATAAATAAATATACTCTTAGTAGAGCTATGAATTTTTTTAGACATTCTGAAAGGCAATTTGGAACTATACCCAAAAAGTGCATATACATATATATACGTATATATGTATGTATGTATGTATGTATGTATGTATGCATATACACATATGAACATGGATACTCTGATACAGTGAAATTAGATTTATAACCCAAAGAGATGAAATATAATATATATAATACACATACATATATACACACAGATATACATATATGTGTATCTATATTTACTATATTTTAGTCTTCTGTGCTTTTATTCATATGTGTATATATAACAATTTGTTTACTGATAATTTGTGTATATATGTGTATATATATGAATGTATATATACATACCTACATATATACATATACATACATATACATACATACATATGTGTGTATATATATATACATATAGAGAGAGACAGAGAGACAGAGAGACAGAGAGACAGAGAGAGAGAGAGAGAGAGAGAGATTTGTTATGGCACTCTACTACAGGAAACATAAAAAAAAACCTTTTGTGATTGTTGTTCAGTTGTTCATTTGTGTCTGATTCTTCATGACCTTATGGACCATGACATGCCAGACCCTTCTATCTTCCACTATCACTCAGAGTCTGTCCAAGTTCATGTTCATTACCATCTCATTTTCTCTTGTCTCCTTTTCCTTTTGCCGTCAATTTTTCCCAACATCAGAGTCTTTTCCAGAGTCTCATCATCTTACTATGTGGAAAAGGTATTTAAGCTTCAGCTTCAGTATTTGACTTTCCAGTGAATAGCCTGAATTAATTTCTTTAAGTATTGACTGATTTGATCTCATTGCTGTCCAAGGGTTGCTCAAAAGTCGTCTCCAGCACCTCAATTCAAAAGTGTTGATTCTGCAGTATTTAGCTTTCCTTATAATCCAACTATCCCAGCCATCCATTGTTCCTGTGGAAAAACTATAGCTTTGGCATTACAGACCTTTTTTGGCAAGGTTGACAGGGTATCATTCAGTTTCAGAAGCCGAGACCTTTGCCCATTTTCACCAAAAAGAATTTGGCTCCTTTGTTTACAGACCACAGAAGACCCTTAAACTTTTAGATTCTTTATAGACTCACTTTATCTCTCTTCCAAAGCCTTAGCCTCGCCTTATGATCTTATCCAGATACACCTTTGCCCCTAGCCCTAAAAAGAAGTCTGTCTACCAGTCCCAGAAAACCCTTAAACTTTTAGGTTCCTTATCTACTCTCTTTATCTCCCTTTGAAAGCAAACTTCTACCTTTCAGTTCCCTTCATTATCTATTCTCATTGTTTATTCAAATCTTTCAGACCTTCCAAATGGAATTCTCACCTAGACCTTTTTTCCTAACCACCTCCTCCCTTTCCTCTGGCCACCCAAAGTTACTTTAGTGTATAAAAGATCCACTCTAGCCCGAATTCAGATGAGAGAATCTCTCATGCCTAGAGGCTGAGGTTTTCTTTTGCCAGCTCATCCTTACAGGCATTACTGATATTTGGGTTCCTTGGGAGTCTGGCCTATATGCTTTATTTCTAATAAATTATTTCTCTGGCTGGAAGAAGATTTGGGTTGAATTCTCTCAGGCAGGGCCCGGCACCATAATCTTGGGGTGCCTCTGTGCATCTAGGAGCACCCTAAAACCTCTATATTTCTTCAAGATAATGTCCCTGCTTTTTTACTATAATGTCCAGATTTGCCATAACTTTCCCTCCAAGGAGTAAGAATCTTTTAATTTCATGGATACAGTTGCCATCTGCATTGATCTTTTTGAACCTAAGAAAATAAAATCTCACACTGCTTACATTTCTTCTCCCTCTGTTTGTCAGGAAGTGATGAGACCAGTTGCCAAGATCTTAACCTTGTTTTTTTTTTGTTTGTTTGTTTTTGTTTTTGTTTTGTTGTTGTTGTTTGTTTGGGTTGTTTTTTTTTTCATGTCAAGGCAGAATTTATATTCTCCTCTTTCACTCTCAACAAGAGGCTTCTTAATTCTTTTTCATTTTCTGCCATCAGAATGGTATCATCTGCATATCTGAGATTGTTGATATTTCTCCCGGCAATCTTAATTCTGGATTTTGATTCATCCAGCCCTGCATTTCATATGATGTACTCTGCATATAAGTTAAATAAATAAGTTTACAATATATAGCCTTTTTGTACTCCTTTTCCAATTTTTAACCATTCAATTGCTCTGTGTTCAGTTCTAACTGTTCCCTCTTGGCCCGCATACAGGTTCCTCAGGAGACTAGTTAAATGAGCTGGTACTCCCATCTCTTTGAAGATTCACCACATTTATTGTCATACACATGGTCAAAGGCTTTAGTGTAGTTAATGAAGCAGAAATAGAAGTTTTTCTGCAACTCTCTTGCTCTCTCCATAATCCAGAGAATGTTGTCAATTTCATCTTTAGATATTCTGACTCTTTGAAAACCAGCTTGCTCTTCTGGTATTTCTTGTCTCACATAATGCTGAATCCTAGTTTGTAGAATCTTAAGTAGAACCCTCCATGCACATGGAATGAATGTAATTGTTTGGTCATTTGAACGTTCTTTGCCATTGTCCTTCTTTAGAATTGGGATGTAAACTGATTTTTTCCAATACAGTGGTCACTATTGAGTTTTCCAAATTTGCTGGCATATTGAGTGTAGCACTTTAATAACAACATCTTCTAGAATTTTAGGTAATTCAACTGGAATTCCATCATCTCCACTAGTTTTATTGTTAGTAATGCTTCCTAAGGCCCTCTTGAGTTCATTCTCCAGGAAGTCTGACTAGTTCAGTAACCACACCATTATTCTTATCAGTAATGTTAAGATCCTTCTTGTATAGTTCTTTTGTGTATTCTTTCTAGCACTTCTTAATTTTTTTCTTCTTCCATTAAGTCCTTATAATTTTTGTCTTTTAATTCAATCCTAAAGAAAGGCAAAGCCAAGGAAAGTTCCAATTAACAAATAATTGTCTTCTACATTTATGTCTTGTTCTTCCCTGCTACCATATTAGCTTTTTTATGATCAAGTTCTTTTTTTTGATTTGTTTTTTGCTCATTATCTCAGTCCACTACTGTTGCTCCTGCCCTGTTCCAAGTCTCCATCCCACCCTCGCCATTGTTACACACCTCTCCTTCAGACCTCCTAAATTGTCTTAGGCTCTGCCACTCCGATTTTTGATTTAAGGTATTGTTTTAAAGTTGTTTGGAAAGGAATGTTGTGAGAGTTCATCTGGGTCCTGACCATATTGGCTCCACCATCTCTCAGTGTTTTAATCAGCTTGCTAAACCTATAAACTCTTTTTGTAGAAGCAGTGTCCTCACTCGGAAGTCCCCTATGTCAGAGAAATCAGAGATCCAGTTACTGTCCCTATCCTATCCACCCTATACTATGCAGAAGCCATAGTCAATGAAAACTTGGCTGGGTTGATATTCACACATATTTACTGGCAGTATATGCAATGAGAAATAAAAGTATTATATAAACAGCCTCATTCATGGTTCAAAAACATAGCCAATATTTCTTAAGGGAATAGAAAAGAAAATATTTATTAAGCTCTCACTAAATGCTAGGTATAGTAGAAATGAAATCAAAGGTCCATTTGAAGCATTATCTACTAGAAAAAGAAAACAGGAGGGTCACATAGTAAAAATGAGAAAATACTGGGTATACAAAGTGGTACATTAACAACTCAGCAACATTAAAAGAATCCCAGAATCACTCAAGAAGATCCAAGACATTGTGTTATGTACTAAGGGAAATTTGTAGAAAGAAAATCATAAAGGATGAGAAGATGTGAAGGGACTGTGACCTGCATTTATGAAAAGGCCACTCAGGATGATGAGCTCATGGATCTATTAAAGTATGAAAGTAAATAATTTTGCAAAATATTTGTTCATCAAAACCAGAAAACAAACATCAAACTTTCATTATTTACTTGAAATTCAAGATCCAGATTCAATTCTATTCTATTTATGAATAGTCATAAAAATACAAGCCATGTGATGCATTCAAGTATGTCCTCCATTTTAATAATGTGCAGTCTATTGATTAGATAAATACAGGATTACTGCTGAAACATATCAAAACCCAACCAACCCTTAAAAATTATACTGCTTTTCCAATACATTATCTGAGATGACAAATATGCTTCTGAAATACTCACATCTTACACATTAGGATTTGAGTTAGGTCAAGCTGCGTCTCAAGAAACAAATGCCTCTCTGTAATGCCACTGAAGAAAATGTGTGAAAAGAAAATATGATAAAAGGTTTTCAGCATCAGCTTCATTTTGTCAGTTTCTGGGTCATTTGTTTGTCCTTTGAAAATGTCAAATATAAAATAAATGTTCATCACTTCTTTCTTTTTATTTTTTATTTTTTGAGAAAAACAGTGCTGTCAAAAGAAATGCTTTATTGCTTCTCATTATTTCCATTGGAGAAGGAACTCATTTGTTGGCAGGAGGGAGGATGAGGATGAAAAATTCTGAATTTTCCCACACATTCTATAGAACAAGAAATTCTTATTCCTTACACTGAGCAAAATGGAATTATCCTCATTTTCAGGATTGAAATTTGAGAAAGGGTGTCATCGCTGCCATTTAAAAAAAATCTTATGATTCTTCATTTTAATAATCTGTGATAACCTTTTGTCTTTTTGAGGAATAAAAAAAAAAAAAACACAGTTTCAGTTGAAAAGTTCTACTCTGAGCCTCCATCACAGCATGAAGGTAACTATAGATATCCAAGGGATCTACCAGCAGAACATCAACTCTGGCAGGGCGTATCAAGAAGAAAAGGCATCAAGTAGTGGCCCAGCGATGGACCACTTTGTTTGCTCTCTCAGCCCGACCTACCTTAAATCCAATTTACTTGCAAGTCAAGACATCACCATCCTGATGTCATTGGTCCTCTTTGAGAATGAAGACCAAACAACAATACCCGTGTTCAGAGAAAGTCCTCCCCAAGTTGGCAGAAAGGTGATGTTTTTGGACCATAGCAACTTTGAAAAACATCTAGTAACCTTTAACCACAGAGAGGTTGTTCATTGAAGGAGATAAGATCTTCACCAAGATATTCACAATTTCCTCTTCTTCATTTTAATTGTCCTGGAGACTTTGCTTGCTTGCTTTTCATTGTAAAACCGAATGACTACGTAACTCCACCATGGTTGACTGGCATTTACATTAGTCCGTATTGAGTAAAGGTTTGCCAATTATGACCATATTCTTCAAATAGTTTTATTCCCTTGCCAATTTAAGAGGGAAACTGCATCCTTCCTACACTATTAAATACTAACACAATAGGAATCAAGGAAATTCTTTGAACTTATTTGCATTTCATGTTATTTGTTAAAATTATTTGAGTGGTTTAACATTCAAAAGACACAAACTACTGCTATGGTGTGTACTCCTTTGCATATTTAAGTAGAGAGGTGACTGTTAAAATAGAAGGCCATCTCTGGATTGATATAATCTATGCAAATCATCACAGAAATTTCTGTCCTGAAGAGTTATTTTGTCTGAAATTATTAATTGAATTTATACGTATACCAGTGTATATGGTCTTTTACTTTGTTACAAAAAGTAAAATTCTATATTTTTTTTCCGAGGACTGATAAAATTCATTGTGCCAAAGACCATTTTTTTTTTAGTAATTGCACAGTAGACTGCGAAGCATTGCTTTGCCTGTGCTGAACATACTTTCCTTTGTCCTTTGTAATTCTACAAATTAAGATATATCTTTACATAATAATAGTAAAGATGAAAATATAATGTGAGGAATATTAAAGTTTAAAAAATACTTTCATATCTATTCTCTCATTTGTTCTTCACAACAACCCTTCTAGTTGAGAAGTAGGAATTTTTATCCACATTTTTAAAAAGCAAAAATAGAAGTGCAGTCATATTCATTAATGAAATTGGTCTATAATTTTCTTTCTCTGTTTTTACTCTTCCTGGCTTAATTAACTTCTTTATTATATTATGTTATGATAATACTTGTTTTATTCCATAAATTAAAAATAAAATAAGTGCAAATTTAAAAGTAGAAGTGCAATTATGAATAATTGAATTGTTTAAAACCAGGTCTTAATAATTCCATGTCTAATACTCTTTTCAATGCATCTCTTCCACTACTCCTCCACTAAATACTAAAAAAAAAAGGCAAGAAATCTCAATTTTGTCTATAGGTAGAACTTTCTTTATGGGAACTCCTTCCTAAAGCATATTACAACTCACTTATTACTTAGTAGATAAATCTTGGGATATTTCCTGAAATGATGATACGTTAAATGATTTGATCAGTATCTCAAAACTAATAAGCATCCATGGTGGGATCTGACACAGTTTGTCCTGACTGCAAATTGAACATTTTTGTCACTGTAACATGTTATCTCCTATAAGAAGAATAGAATGTCTTGAAGGCAGGAGATTTTTTTTTCTTTTTGGTGAAGCAATCAAGGTTAAGTGACTTGCCCAGGATCACACAGCTAGTAAATGTCAAGTGTCTGAGGCCAAATTTTTTTATTTTTATTTTTGAAGGCAGGATATTATTTTATTTATTTCTACTAGCCATGGCTCCTGGAAAGGGCCTGATAGCAGACTGCCTTATGGCTTAATTCATAATACTTCTGACTCCCTATATATAAAAAAAAAAGTCCTTCTCTGGCTATCACCACTTCTTTTTAGCTATTTTCTCCCTTTAATAGAATGTAAGCTACTTGAAAGCAGGAAACATAATTGTATTCTGAATTCCTGGCAAGTACATGATACCTGTTCCAGTAAGAACTTAAAAATGCTTGTTGGATTGGATCAATACAAGTACATAAGAAACTAAATGTTGCAAAACTTGGCAGCTCAGTGATTAACCTATTTAATGGCCTAGAGCTCTTGTTTTATCTGAAAAATTTTTAAAATTAAATGGGCTATTCTCCATTAACATCTTCATTAATGCTTCATAATGGTATGAAGCTTTTGCGAATTAGCAATTTAACTCAAGTTCTGGCAGGTCCTCTCAAGCTAGAAAGGATTCATGTATGAACCCAGTGACATAGGTCATAGACCAGTCAAACAAAGTACAGAGAGGATCACTACCAAGTTGGTTATTGTCTAATAAATATGTCATGCAGGGAAATTCAGGAAGATAGTCTGTGTAGGTGTGAAGGGATTAACCTCTGTCTTGATGGATGCAGCAGAAAGAACACTGGCTCAGGAGTCAGAAGGCCTGGGTTATGAGGGCGGGGGCCAGGGGAAGATTTACACTTAGATACCTGTGTAACCTTGGGCAAAACATTTTACCTCTCTAGGATTCAGACAGGTCATGGAAGGGAGAGGAATGGAATTCATTGATCTTTCATGTGAATGTCAATTTAAAATCTGTGATCTTATGGCCAGTAGCATCACAGGTATTTGAAGTACTAAAGCAAGTAAGAAGTATTTTGATGAAAATTATTTTCCTTGATTAATAGAAATATGAATGCCCACACATATTGAAATACCATATTTCAGAATCTAAGTAATGTAGCACAATAATTTTTCACACACTAACTAGATAAATCTGAACAAAGAAAAATAGACTATTGTTTGTCCTTCTGTTTATTAGGCAAATGTTAGAGTGGCATGAACATTGGACCTAGTTTAGTGAAGAGGACCAAGAGAGAAACCCAGCTTTGGTATTGGAATTTGGTATTGGCTATGTGACAAGTCACTTAACTTCCTCATTTCCTCACCTAGAAAATAAAAATAATTATGATTTTATTATCTATCTGTAGGAGACAGAGAATTTCAGGAAATTTTAAAAAGTCATTATACTGAAAGTCAGGATGAACCAGGGGTTCTTATATATTTAATTATGTATTTGGTTATTTATTTGTTTATTCATTTATTTATTTGTTTTTGCATTATAGGACCCTTTGGCAGACAAATGAAGCCTATAGATCCCCTTCTCAGAATATTTTTAAATCAATCAATGGAAATTCCGAAGTTATGAGATTAGTGAAAATAAATATGCATTTTTTGTTTTGTTTTGTTTTGCCCCATCCAAGTTTATGTGACCTTTAAAATCTATCCTAAGATCCTTTGGTTCTTGGATTTCAGGCTAAGAATGCCTGGGGTATTAAAAAAAGAAAAAAAGTAGTGGCTAGGTGAAAGTTAGAGTAGGGACTGCTATTTGACACTAGGGAAGTATATACCATACCTGCTAAGCCAGGTAATCGAGTAATCCTGGACAGGTGAACTTCCTTATCTATCATTGCTTAGAGATATTGTATGCTCTAGAGTGGGGACAGTTTGAATAAAGGGGACTACCCTGATGAGCATCATTGAAGCCTCTCTGTATATAGAACCAGGGATACTGGAAGGATTATCAGAGTGCCAAAGAAGTTCATGACATGCAAAGAAAGGCTTAGAAACTTTCATTTAGTCCATCCTTAGTCCATCCTTGAAGGCCTGTGCTAACTCCTGCTCATGAAATCCTGTCCTCCTCTCCTAGCTATTACAGATCTCTATCCTTGAAATTGCATAGCATTTGTGTGAATGTGTGTGTATGTACATATACATAAACATATGCATACATACATACACACATGCAATATTCTTCCAACAGAATGTGAACTCCTTAAAAGCCTGGACATTTTTTGTTTTCTTGTCTTTGTATTCCCAGAATAGCACATGTCTTACATATAGTGGGTGCTTAATAAATATTTATTGAACTGAATTTAATTATAGGGGAGGAAATAAAGGCTGAGGAAAAAAGAAATATCTTTGCCAAAATCATAAGGACAGTGTGTCACTGAGGACACTTGGCAGGAATTTGGATGTAGGCCTTCAGATTCTAAAGCTGATGTTCTATCCCCAGCACCATAGCAGCCTTATGAATCAAATTATCCCAGCCAAGCCCTAAAGAAATGATCTCTACATTAAGCGCTGGCAGGCAGCACTGTTAATTTGCAGTGATTATTTTTTTTTAAAACATGGTTCCTTGTTAAAATTTTTAGTAAGCCAGATGTCATCTTTACCTTTCACTAAGATTCTAATTGTCAGTTCAGATAGAATCTTTTACTTATATGAATTGTTTTTTTTTTAAATCCACAGTGATAATGAGGACAGACACAACACTACCAATTACCTGGTATTTGCTGTACCACTTGCTGAGAAAGGTGTAACATGAATTTGAAAACTTAAAAGAAAATACAGGTACACTGGGCACAATCTTCCCTAACCTGTCTTCACATTAGAGTATCAGTAAGAGTGTGGCAAGAAGGGCATGTGAAGAAAAGACTTCTTCAATCACATCTTCAGGGTAGAATTAACATGATTTCACCCATGCTGACACACATCATTGGAAAAAGTCTCACCAATGGATCACTTGAAGCCATATCACTCTCTTCCTCCTTAGATCACACTTACAGGTAAGACAAGTACATCGTCTGAAAACAGTTTATCATCTCTCAATACCAAAAGAAAAGGAAATGATTGCACAGATAGCTGAAGTGGTGACTGAACCAGGAAAGTTTTATGGAAGGAGGGGAGGGGTAGCTTCTATGCACTTCTTTTACAATAACTGGCATATATCACTCTATGTTTACTTTTCCCTTTGATTCTTATTAATGTTCCTGTGTGGTAAGTTCTACAGAGGTTATTACCTTGTTTTACAAATGAGAAGACTGAGGCTGAGAGGTTATGTATCTTTTTATTGGGCATGTAGCTAGTGAGTATCAAAAGAGGGGTTTGAATCAAAACCTTCCTGACTCCAATTTCAGTGTCTTTATCCATCATGCCATTGTCTCTCATTGAGATGATACAGCATTTAGCCCAAAATTTACATTGCAGTCTCTACTAAATTCATTGTATGTGTGTGGAGAACACATTTCCTTGCCACTACACTTTTTAAAGTTTGCTCTAAGAAAATAGAGACCTCTTACAAAAGCAATTTTATTTCAGGGAACTAATTCTCATAAATCAGCAAAAGTAGGCAGTTTTTAATTATAATTATTATTAAAACATACTAATTCAATTAAGATAGATAATTCTCCAAAACTAAGATAAATGAAGGTGTAATGGCATTTTATCTCTTAAGCAGTGTCCTTATAAAAGTAAGACTCTAAAATATGGAAAATCAAAGCTCAAATTCCTTTAAAATTGACCTCAATTTATACAATAAATGCTTTCAGACAAAAAGAAGTTGGCTCTAAGTAAATGTGGATATGTTAAGCTATATCTCCTTGTCTTGTGATAGTTACTGGATTGGAGTGGATTCAAAGCTGGCCTTGCATGCAAGAAGACTAATTCAAGGCCTGCTTCTGACATATATTGGCTGTGTGACACTGAGAAAAAATCACTTAACCTCACAGTGTATTAGGCATCTTTCTAGAAAATATATTGCAGAAAAGGTGCCAAAACTTGATAGTCATAGAGATCTTAAAACTAAGGAAATCAGAGGTCCAGTCCCTATTTATTTTAGTTTTTATTTGAGAGATGCATTCACAAGGAGAGTTTTGGCCACAATATAATATGCAACTTAAGAGTCCTCAGTTCATTTCCAAGAATTGTATAATCATTTATATTTTCTCAACAGCCTCTGAAAAAAAGTTACACAATGCACAATTAAATCAGTATGCTTTTGCAAGTATTTAAAAATGTAAAAAAAAAAAGCCCATGATATAAAAATCTAACATTTAATTTTTATTATTTATATATTTTTACAGGCTGTATCTCCCAGTACAATACATTCTCTTCAAAGGCAGGTGTTACTTCATTTTTGTCTTTATACCTCCATTGCCTAGTGTAATGCCTTGCACACAGAAGGTACATAATTAAATGTCTGATGAACTGAACTGACTGATAATTGGATCAGTGCAAGGACCTTCCAATGTGGAAACTCCCTTCATTAATAAAGATCAATAATTCATCGGTAGCTGATAGTCTTAAGGAGTTGCCTAGTGGCATCGAGATAATATGAGACTTACTCAAGGTATGTCTGAGATAGGGCCTGAGCCCAGGTCTTCTTGCCTGTAAGACTAGCCCTTTATCCATAACAACATTTGACTCTCTTTTTTCTCATATTTTCCTAGTCATTGAAGAAGTCCTTTTTTAAATATTTTTCCAATTACATGTAAGAACAATTTTCAATATTTTTTTTTATTTTGAGTTCCAAATTCTATCCCTCCTTTCTTACCCTCCCTCCTCATTGAGAAGGCAAGCAATTTGATAAAGGTTACACATGTGCAGTCATGAAAAACATATTTCCATATTAGTCATCAATAAGCATTTCTTTTTAATTTTTAATTAATTTATTTTGAATCATCAACAATCACTTCCATAAGCTTTTGAGTTTTAAATTTTTCTCCCTCTTCTTCCCCACCTCCCTCCCCAAGATGGCATGCAATCTTATATAGGCTATACATATATATATATATTCCTATTAAACATATTTTCACATTAGTGATGTTGTAAGTAAGAATTAGAACAAATAGGAAGAACCACCAGAAAGAGGAAACAAAACACAACAGAAGAAGAAAAAATAGCAAATAGCATGCTTCGATCTGCATTCAAACTCCATAGTTCTTTCTTTGAATATAGATAGCATTTTCCAACATGAGGCCTTTGGAGAAGGCTTAGATCCTTGTATTGCTGCGAAGGGTTAAATCTATCAATATTAGTCACCACACGATGTGGCTGTTACTGTGTACAACATGCTCCTGGTTCTGCTTATTTCACTAAGCATCAGACCATAGAAGTCTTTCCAGGTTTTTCTGAAGTCAACCTGTTCATCATTTCTTATAGCACAATAGTATCCCATTACATTCATATACCACAACATCTTCAGCCATTCCCCAATTGATGGGCATCCTCTCAATTTCCAATTGTTTACCACCACTGATCTCTCTGGGATACAGCCTTAGAAGTGATATTGCTGGGTCAAAAGGTATGCACATTTTTATAGCCCTTTGGGCATAGCTCCAAATTGTTCTTCAAAGTGGTTGGATCATTTCACAACAATGCAATAGTGTTCCAATTTTCTCACATCTTCTCCAACATTTATCATTTTCCTGTTTTGTCATCTTGGCCAATCTGATAGGTGTGATGTGGTCCTTCAGAGTTGTTTTGATTTGGATTTCTCTAATCAATAGTGATTTAGAGCATTTTTTCGTATGACTGTAGATGGCTTTAATTTATTCCTCTGAGAACTGACTATTCATATCCTTTGAACATTTATCAGTTGGGGAATGACTTGTATTCTTATAAATTTGACTTAATTCTCTATATATTTTAGAAATGAGGCCCTTATCAGAGACAATGGTTGTAAAAATTCTTTCCCAATTTTCTACCTTCCTTCTAATCTTGGTTGCATTGGCTTTGTTTGTGCAAAAACTTTTCAATTTAATGTAATCAAAGTTATCCATTTTGCTTTTCATAATGTTGTTTATCTCCTGTTTTGTCATGAATTCTTCTGTTCTCCATAAATCTGATAGGTAAACTATTCCTTGCTCCCCCAGTTAACTTACAGTATCACCCTTCATATCTAAATCATGAACCCATTTTGACTTTATTTTGGTATATGGTGTGAAATTTTGATCTATGCCTAGTTTCTGTCATACTTTGTTTCCAGTTTCCTAGTAGCTTTTTGTCAAAGAATGAGTTCTTATCCCAGAAGCTGGGGTCTTTGGATTTATCAAATAATAGATTACTATAGTCATTGAGTACTGTGTCTTGCATGCTTAACTATTCTACTGATCCATCATTCTATTTCTTAGCCAATACCAAGCAGTTTTGATGATTGCTGCTTTATAATACAATTTAAGATCTGGAATGGCTAGGAATCCCCTGCTTTTTTTTTTTTTTCATTAGTTCCCTTGATATTCTAGACCTTTTGTTATTCCAAATGAATCTTGTTATTATTTTTTTCTAACTCTATAAAATAATTTTTTTTGGTAGTTTGATTAGTAGGGCACTGAATAAGTAAATTAGCTTAGGTAGAATTGTCATTTTTATTATATTAACTTGACTTACCCACAAGCAATTGATGCTTTGCCAATCATTTAGATCTGATTTTATTTGTGTGAAAAGTGTTTTACTATTGTGTTCATATAGCTCCTGGGTTTGTTTCAGTAGGTAGACTCCTAAATATTTTATAATGTCTGCTGTAAATTTAAATGGAATTTCTCTTTCTATCTCTTGCTGTTGGGCTTTGTTGGTAATATACAGAAATGTCAATGATTTATGTGAGTTTATTTTATAGCTTGCAAGTTTGCTAAAGTTGTTTATTATTTCAAGTAGTTTTTTTTTACTTGATTCTCTAGAATTCTGTAAGTATATCATTATGTCATCTGCAAAGAGCTATAGCTTTGTTTCTTCTTTACCTATTCTGATACCTTCAATATCTTTTTTCTTCTCTTATTGCTATAGCTAACATTTCCAGTACAATATTGAACAACAGTAGAGATAACGAACATCCTTGTTTCACCCCGATCTTATTGGAAATGCTTCTAGCTTGTCCCCATTACATATGATGCTTGCTGAAGGTTTTTGGTAGATGCTATTTTATTATTTTGAGAAAGACTCCATTTATTCCTATGCTCTCTTATGTTTTTAATAGGAATGGGTGTTGTATTTTGTCAAAAGCTTTTTCTGCATCTGTTGAGATGATCATGTGGTTTCTGTCAGTTTTGTTGTTGACATGATCAATTATGTTGATAGTTTTCCTAATATTGAACCAGCCCTGCATTCTTGGTATAAATCCTACCTGGTCATAGTGTATTAGTCTTG
>NW_020951957.1:3877002-3915408 GCF_900497805.2 Vombatus ursinus | reverse complement strand
CTGCATTCTTGGTATAAATCCTACCTGGTCATAGTGTATTAGTCTTGTGATAAGTTGTTATAATCTATTTGCTAAATTATTTAATTTTTTTGCATCTATTTTCATTAGGGGGATTGGTCTATAATTTTCTTCTTCTGTTTTGACTCTTCTTGGTTTAGGTATCAGTACCATATTTGTATTATAAAAAGAATTTGGTAAGACTCCTTCTTCACCTATTTTCTCAAATAGTCTATATAGTATTGGAATGAATTGTTCTTTAAATGTTTGATAGAATTTACTTGTAAATCCATCTGGCCCTGGAGATTTTTTCCTGGAGAGTTCATCAATGGCTTGTTCAATTTCTTTTTTTGAGATGGGGTTATTTAAGTATTTTACTTCCTCTTCTGTTAATTGGGGCAATTTATATTTTTGTAAATATTTATCCCTTTCACTAAGACTGTCAAATTTATTGGCATACAGTTGGGCAAAATAGTTCCTAATTATTGTTTTAATTTCCTCTTCTTTGGTGGTGGATTCCACTTTTCATTTTTGATGCTGGTAATTTAGTTTTCTTCTTTTTTTTTAAATTAAATTAACTAAAGGTTTCTCTATTTTATTGTTTTTTTCATAAAACTAGATCTTAGTTTTGTTTATTAGTTCAATAGTTTTCTCAATTTCATTTTTATTAATTTTTGCTTTAGTTTTCAATATTTCTAATTTAGTGTTTAATTGAGGATTTTTAATTTGTTCTTTTTCTAGTTTTTTTTGGTTGCATGCCCAATTCATTGATCTTCTCTTTTTCTATTTTATTCATGTAAATATTTAGAAGTATAAAACTTGCCCTAAGAATTGCTTTCACTGCATTCCATAAGTTTGGGTATGTTGTCTCATTATTGTCATTCTCTTGAATGAAGTTATAGATTATTTCTGTGATTTGTTGTTTGACCCAATCATTTTTTAGGATTAGATTATTTACTTTCCAATTATTTTTCAGTCTATCTTTCCATAGCCTTTTATTACACATAATTTTTATTGTATCATGGTTTGAAAAGGAAGCATTCAATATTTCTGTCTTTCTGCATTGGATTGTGAGGTTTTCATGCCCAAGTACATGGTCAATTTTTGTGTATGTGCCATGTACCACTGAGAAAAAAGTATATTCCTTTCTATACCCACTCAATTTTCTCCTGAAGTCTATCATACCTTGAGAACAATACAGTTCTCAAGAGTTACAAGTGTCATCTTGCCTTGTAGGGATGTAAACAGTTTTCCCTTATTAACAACATGTCACATTTTTCTGTCCCCTTTACTTTTTTATATCTCTATTGAGTCTTGTATTTGAAGATCAAATATTCTGACCAAATTTTCAAATTTTTCTGTTTCTGTCTTTTTATCAGGAAGGTTTGGAAGTCTTGTATTTCATTGAATATCCATCTCCCCTGAAAGATCACGCTCATTTTCACTGGGTAGTTGATCCTTGGTTGTAATGAAAGCTCCTTTGCCTTATAGAATATCATGTTCCATGCCCAATCTGCCCTCCTCTCTATCATCCCCCTACTCTTTTGTCCCCTTCCCCCCTATTGTCCTGTAGGGTAAGACAGATTTCCATACCCAATTGAGTGTGTATGTTATTCTCTCCTTAAGTCAAATCCTATGAGAATAAAATTCACTCATTCCCTCTCACCTTCCCCATTTCCCCTCCACTGTAAGAGCCTTTTCTTTTCTGTTTTTTTTGTGAGATAATTTACCCCATTCTATCTCTCCCTTTCTCCTTCTCCTAGTATAATCCTCTCTCACCTCTTAATTTTATTCTCCAGATATGACCCCTTCATCTTCAATGCACCCTGTGTCCTCTATCTATCTATCTGCATATATATATATATATACACACACACACACACACACACACACATATAATTTTTTCCCTCCAACTACTCTAATACTGACAAAAGTCTCATGAGTTACAAATATCATCTCTCCATGCAGGAATGTAAACAGTTCAACCTTAATAAGTCTCTTATGATTTTCTCTTTCCTGTTTACGTCTTCATATTCCACTTGAATCTTGTATTTGGAAGTCAAATTTTCTATTCAGCACTGGTCTTTTCATCAAGAATCCTTGAAAGTCCTCTATGTCACTAAATGACCATTTTTTCTCCTGAAGGATTATACTCAGTTTTGCTGGGTAGGTGATTCTTGGCTGTAATCCTATCTCCCTTGCCTTCCTGAATATTATATTCCATGCCCTTCAGTCCCTTAATGTAGAAGCTGCTAAATCTTGTGTTATCCTGATTGTGTTTCCACAATACTTGAATTATTTCTTTCTAGCTGCTTGTAATATTTTTTCCTTGACCTGGGAACTCTGGAATTTGACTACAATATTCCTAGGAGTTTTCCTTTGGGGATCTGTTTCAGGAGGAGATTGGTGGATTCTTTCAATTTCTATTTTGCCCTCTGGATTTAGAATATCAGGGCAGTTTTCCTAGATAATTTCTTGAAAGATGATGTCTAAGCTCTTTTTTTGATCATGGCTTTCAGATAGTCCAATAACTTTTACATTCTCTCTCCTGTATCAGGTCAGTTGTTTTTCCAATGAGATATTTCACATTGTTTTCTCATTTTTCATTGTTTTGGATTTGTTTTACAGTGTCTTGATTTCTCATAAAGTCACTAGCTTCCAATTGCTCTATTCTAATTTTTAAGGAAGTATTTTCTTCACTAATTTTTTGAACTTCCTTTTCCATTTGCTCAATTTTGCTTAGGGCATTCTTCTCCTCATTGGCTTTTTGGACCTCTTTTGCCATTTGTGTTAGGCTATTTTTTAAGGTGTTATTTTCTTCAGTATTTTTTTGGGTCTCCTTTAGCAAGCTGTTGACTTGTTTTTCATGATTTTCTTGCATCACTCTCATTTCTCTTCCCAGCTTTTCCTCTACTTCTCTTACGTGCTTCTCAAAATCCCTTTAGAGTTCTTCCAAAGCCTGGGACTGATTCATATTTTTCTTGGAGACGTTGGATGTAGGAGCTTTGAATTTGTTGTCTTCTTCTGGTTGGATGTTTTGATCTTCTTTCTTACCAAAGTAAGATAATATAGTCTGACTCTTTTTGTGCTGCTTACTCATGATTCCAGAAAATTACTTGAGTTTTAAACTCTTTGTTAAGGTAAGAGTCTGCTTCCAATGTGGAGAATGTACCATCCTAAGCTTCGGGGGTTTGTACAGCTGTTTTCAGAGGTACTTCTAGGGACCCGTAAATTTTCAGTTCTTCCAAGATGGTATGATAAGGGGCGGGGTGTTTCCTCTCCACTGCCACAACACACTCCACCAGGCCAGAGCTCCTCCTTGTCCCAGCGCCTCCCCTCAGAGCTATGACTGAGATCCAAGCATGGGCACAGCAAGAGATTCCTGCCTCAGCACTAGAAGAGAGATCCCTGCAATCCCCCTGTGGTCAGCCACTCGATTACCCTCAGTCTGTGGGCCAGGAGCTCAGGAGGCAGCTGCTGCCCCAGAGGTCGCGCTTGGGTCTTGTGGCTGAGACCTAGCTCCTTCTCTCACCTCAGTCACAGACTTTTCCCCCTGACCTTCTAAGTTGTCTTTGGCGTTTGTGGGTTGAGAAGTCTGGAAACCACCACAGCTTCCCGTGATTCAGTCCTCTGAGGCCTCCTCCAGTGTCACTGCAGCCTGTGTGCCCATGCTGAACTGTGCTCTTCTCCCCGCCTGGCATGATATACCTTTCCAATCAACCATCCAGGTTGTCTTGGGCTGGAAATTTGTTTCACTCTGTCTTTCTGTGGGTTCTGCTCCTTTAGAATTTGTTCAGAGCCATTTTTTTACAGGTATTTGGCGGGGTTCGGGGGAGGGCTCAAGCAAGTCACTGCTTTCACTCTGCCATCTTGGCTCCATGCCTTAGACCAATAATTTTTAAATTGTCTCTCCTGGATTGATTTTTCAGGTCAGTTGTTTTGCCAATGAAGTATTTTATTTTTTTCATCTCTTTTCTCATATTTTTGTTTCTGTTTGACTGATTCTTGCTCTCTCATAGAGTCCTTAGCTTCTATTTGCCCAATTCTAATTTTTAACAAATTGTTTTCTTCTATTAGATTTTGTATCTCCTTCCCCATTTGGCCAACTGTATTTTTTAGAGACTTGTTTTCTTCAGTGTACTTTTTTCCCAGTTGGCCAATTGCATTTTTTAGGGACTTGTTTTCTACAGTTAATTTTTGTCCATCCTATTCCAGGCTATTGACTAGCTCTTGCATACCTCTCATTTTTTCTTCTACCTCTCTCATTTGACTTTTAAAATACTCCTTGAGCTCTTCTAAGAAGGCTTTTTGGGCTTCAGACCAATTCATATTCCCTTTTGAGGTTCCAGATATGAGTTTGTTGACAATGTTGTCCTCTTTCAGAATTTCTGCCTTGTTCTTCCATGTTCTCATAATATGAATCTATGGTATGTTTCTTTTTGCTTACGGTGTTTGGTTATTTTCTGACCTTTAATGAGATTGAGCTCTCCTCCTGAGCAGAGGACACTGACCCAAGCTTCTTGTGTTGGGAGCCTAAGGTCTGGTCACTGACTTTGTGTGCTGGCGCCTCTGATGTTGGCAGTTGGAGGCTGTAGGGCTCTGGAAGCTTACCTGGTGTTGGACTAGAATCAGCAAGACTGGAACTCTATGGTAACTCTAGGTTGCCTGCTTTTTCTTTCCTTTAGCTTTCTTCAGCTCCTTTCAGATGGATGTTGCAGGATGTTTATGCATCTGGGGCCCTTTGTAGTGGTAATTCTCCTATTTTTCCTGAGGCAATGGGAGAGCTGGTTGCTATAGAATGTGGAGGCACCTGGTGGTTTTCTGAGCTTGTTTCCAATGGTTTCCCTGGCCTTCACTGAGGCACTTGGGGGTTCAGGTCTTGATTTTTGCCTGTTCCCCCACCTAGGTTTCAGTTTCTACTCCTCGTATGCTGAAGTGGGGCTTTCCACTAGCTTACTGGGATTCTTCCCTTTCTGTACTGCTTCCCTTCCCTCAGGGCAAGAGGGGTTGTTCCTGTTAATCCCTCAAGCTATCTGGGCTACAGGATTGCTGCACCCCATCTTTCTTCTGGTTCAGCTGTTCCAGAGTTTTTCCTTGGGCAATATTTTCTGGGTTTTCAGAGGTTAATACAGAGGGGTAAGAGCAACTTACCTCTTATTCCTCCATCTTGGCTCCCAGAAGCATAACTAGATCAACAAGCATTTCTTAACTTCTTGCTAGGGACTGCGTTAGTCACCAAAGATACATATACAAAAAAATGAAACAATTCCTACTTGCAAGGAACTTACACACTAACACTTTTTTGAAGGAAGTACATGTGTTAATGAGAATAGTGTGCACAGGGAAAGAAATTAATCTTAAAAATTCATACACGACCCTCTCCTCAGTAATTGGTCTATATGCACAAAAAGGTTATGTGGTTTGCTTCGCTTTGGGGGAGATATACAAATGTTGGGTGATGAGCCAGTGTCTGGGTATTTTTAAGCATCATTTTGAAAGTATAGTTTTGAAACCTAAGGTCATTCATGTCATCCAAGTAACTAAACTTTACTGGAGAGCTAAGATCCAGTAATGATGAATGTTTAAATGACTTCCATTGCCATAGAACCATTACTGTGTGAATCTTTCTTGGGTTAGAATGTCTACTTTGGAGATGTGAAAGGCTTATTTTTCAAAGCCCCATGCTTCCTGACCCTGCCTTGTGTTTAAGACATATCTGGGGGGAAAAGTCATCCACCAAAAAATATTTGCTCTTTATTCAGAACTATTTGATCTGCTACATTCCTAAAAAATCTCAAAGTTTAAGAGCTGCCATGGAGAGACTGAATTTGTATAGAATCATCAGAGAAGAAATGAGTGGGCAAAGCCAGTTAGGAAAACATTCAGCCTATATCATTGTGGATCAATGAATAGGAATCAATTTTGATCTAAGTCATGTTTAGGGACTTAAATGTGGATACTGATTTAAAACCCATGGGAAAGTAATTCCTGAGCATATTCATTCATCTGTTTATTCAGCAAACATTTTTTTCATTTTCTTTTATATTTTTATTTAAAGTTTTGAGGTCCAAATTCTATCCCTCCCTTTCTCCCCCCATCTCCCTGAGATAGCAACCAATCAAATATAGTTTATACATGTGCAATTACGTAAAGCATTTCCACATTAGTCATTTTGTACAAGAATACTTGAATAAAAGGAAAAAAAATGAAAGAAAGAAAATAAAAAATGGCATACTTCAATCTGTATTCAATCAATATCTGTTCTTTCTCTGGAGGCAGATAGTATGCTTCATCATTAGTCCTTTGGGATTGTCTTGGATCATCATATTGCTGAGAATAACTAAGTCATTCACAATTCTTCATTGAATGGTATTGCTGTTATTGTGTACAATGTTCTCCTGGTTCTGTTCACTTCACTATGCATCAGTTCATGTAAGAATTTCCAGGTTTTTCTGAAATCATTCTGCTTGTCGTTTCTCATAGCACAATGATAATCCATTAGAATCATGCACTATGGCTTCATTAGCCATTCCTCAATTAATTGGCATCCCTTTGATTTCTGATTCTCAGCCACCATAAAAAGAGTTGCAATAAATATTTTTATACAAATAGGTCCTTTTTCTTTCCTTTTTTTTTTATATCTTTGGGATATAGACCTAGCACTGGTATTGCTGGATCAAAGAGTATATACAGTTTTGGGTTTTTTTAGCCTTTTGGGCATAATTCCAAATTGCTCTCCAGAATGATTAGTTCAGTTCACAAGTCTATCAACAGTGCATTAGTGTCCCAGTTTTCCCACGTCTCCTGCAACACCCAATATCAACAAATATTTATTAAGCAGCTCTTTTATGCCAGACACCGCCCTAGATTTTGAAGTTACAATGACAAAAATGAAACAGTTTCTGTTCTTAGGGATCATAAGCTCTATTCTACCTATTGCGTTCTATTGTTGGGTGTTACAAAACTTATTCTACCAATAAGTAAACAGTGTTTTCTGGGGAGGACAGTCAGTCAACTAAAAACATCTATTAATAGAGTAAAATTATAGTTCACTCTAATTCCTAAATTGACATGTACCTGGAATCTCAACAGCAATACAAAAACACTTGACAAACTATCAGAGTATTAAATAATTTTTGTAGAGGAAGTTAAATCTAAGATGAACCTTTAAAGATAATAGGTAATCTAAGAAACACCAATAAGGAAGAAGTGTATTCCAGACACTTCATACAACCTGTCCAAAGCTTTGCACAGAGACAAGAGATAGAATGTTACATATGGGAAACAAGATGCGGACCAGTTTCGCTGGAAATAATTATGGAGAGGAATAATGTGCAGTAAACCTGGCAAGGAGACCTAGAGCCAAGTTGGGAAGGGCTTTAAAAGGCCAAACAGAAGATTTTGTAAACTACAAACTAAATGGAAAGAGAAAAAAATATGGATTAGTACTGGTAAGTAAGGTGGATTTTGTTATTCTTTTTTAGATACAAGTTCCCAGGAGCATAGATACCAGTTCCCAGGATCCATGGCCATAACAATCAACTAGTTCCCAGGATTTCATATTATAACAAGTTTCTACTGTGACTGTGCAGTGATATATAATGATGAGATAATGTAAACATGCATGCCTGAATTGTAAACATCTACTGTGCTTGAGCAGTGATAAGTCAGCATAATATTGCTAGAGTTAATATAAACTTGTGAGGCCATTGCTGGCAAGATGCCTTTTTTGTGTGCTCGACTACAAACCAGGTGAGCACTGGTCAGTGAGTAGGGATTTGGAGAATGCATAGAGGAATGCATGTACGTCTGCCTCAGCTGGCCCCCTTTGAGGCTTAGGAGGGAGTGCACTAGCTGGAATGCTGTGTGTGCCTTGATCGACCCTCATCAAGACTTGGGGGTATTTGTGAATGTGTGTGCTTATCTTGACTGGCCCCCATTGAGATTTAGGGTATTGTCTTGGAGTTGAGCTCCTACTATTCTTGTCTGCCTCTGAGAGAAGAGTAACTGGGGGATGCTGTAGAAGTTGGTGCTCCCTTTATCAGCATATCCCTTTTGAGAAGAATAGAACAATAAGAAGAAATTATTATTTAATCTCTCCAAACCTGTCCTTCTGACTGCCTAGATCAAGAGTGAACCTGATAGAAAAGCTCAATAGAAAAGCTCCTACTTCCATTCCTGTGCCACCTGCCTTACAGTACTCACTTTTCAGAAAGGATTTTTTAATGTTAATTTCATTTCTTTCCATAAGTGCAAAAGAAGAAGAGAAAGACAGAAAAAGGGAAAGAGAGAGAAAAAGACAGAGAGAGAGAGAGAGAGAGAGAGAGAGAGAGAGAGAGAGAGAGAGAGAACCCTGACATTTTACTTTTTTGCCTTTGTTTCATTGGGATAGAAGTGTAAGCAATACTTTGATTTTTATAGAGTGGAATCATCAATGTAAAAATTAGACATAAAAGAAGAGAAGGAGGGAGCATGGTTCATGAAAACTATATTTGAGGTTTGCATCTGCTGTTCTCTAAGGTCTTGATCATTTCAATTCATTTTGGGCCTCAAATTACATCATTTATAAAATGAAAGGGCCTAGCCTAGTCGACTTCTGGGACATGTCCCTTTCACCTCTGAATCTGTACTCCTATGAAAATAGAGAAAACTACAAAAAGAATATTTTTTAAATAAGTTTTTAAGTTTCACTAATTTATAGCCAGTTGTGTCAATTACAAATAAAAACAAATCCCTGCAAGTACATATTGGCTTAGAAAACCACAAATTAACATTTTGTTGTATTGCATTTTTATTTATTTTGTTAAAATTTCCCAATTACATTATAATCTGGTTCAGGACACACTCAGGAGTTTTGCTAACAGCTTGCAAGCCTTGAATTTGATTCCTCTGGTTTTTACTGTGGCATGTGAATTCAAAGTCCTACAACAAGATGAGTGAACATCCCTTGATGTTCATAGCTGATGACAATTAAAATTCCAAATCAAGCCTCCTTGATGCCTTCTGGTCATAGAATCCTAGAGTCATGCACTCAGAAGCAACCTAGCTGATTTAATTTAACAAATGAGGAAGGTGAGGCCCAGGGGGTGAAGTGATTTATCAAAATCACTTAGGTAATAAGTGAGGGAATCAAGCTTTAAACTTAGGCTGTCTCACTTCAAATTGTGCTCTGTCCACTCTACCATACACCTCTCCTTCTACTTCTTCCTCTAAGGTCCTAGTAATTGGGTGCATGTGTAAGTGCCACAGTGATAAACAGAATTTCAGAATCCCAGAATTTGAGGTGAAAGGGACTTCAGCAACCATAGAGTCAAACCCATTTCATACTACTGTACTGTAAGAGATGATGATGAATTGTATGTTTGAATTGTAATGCTTGAATTGTATGTATGAAATGTATGAATATGTATGAAATGCATACTTTTAGAAAAAAAATATGAATAGACTTGCAGGAAATAATGAAAAGCAAAATGAGCAGAACCAAAAGTACATTGTATACAGAAAAAGCTATTTGTTTTGAGAAAAACTTTGAGCTAATAAATCATTTTGACTATTATAAAAACCCAAGTTAACAACAAAGAATATGAAGGAAGATGCTATCTGCATCTAGAGAATAAATTAATAAATAAAAGTTTATACACATCACACACACACACACACACAGACACACACACATAGTTTGTATCTAATGGTAGCCATCTCTAGGGCAGAGGTAGAGGGAGGGAATAATAAAAGAAATTTACATGATAACTTTATTATATATTTAAAAGGAATAGAAAGTTGTACATAACAGATTTAAAGTTTCATGTGCAATCATCTTTTTATTATACTATGTTATGGTAATGGATGTGTTATTTCATAAATTAAAAATTAAAAGAAAAATCTTTCCCAGAAAGGAAACCCAATTATAGTATATTAGACAAATGGTCATCTAGCCTTTACTTGACAATCTCCAATGAGAAGAAACTGAACACCTCCTAAGGCAGCCCATTCCACTTTTGCTTAGTTTAAATTTTGAGGAAGTATTTGTTGACATCAAGCCTCCTTGTAATTTGTACCCACTGGTACTGGTTCTGTCATCTGGGGATAAATAGAACCAATCTAATTCTTATTCCTCAGGACAATCCTTCAAACACTGGAAATTGACTACAATGTTTTCCTTTCCTCATCCCTTCCCCTTGGAATCTTCTCTGGCTAAATATTCCCCCTGGACTATAAGAAGGTAGTGGTCCTACCTAATAAGTCATGCTCCAAAAGAAACTGGAGAATCATCAAAACCAATCTCATTAATTCAATCAAAATAAAAACAAATTCTGTACAAGGCAGGGGTAACAGCCCCCCACATTTATTCTGCAGCATACTATTTTCTATCTTTCCTACAATAACTGAAAAAGGCTTACAAAACCATATTTAAACACTGTACTGACCAGAATTAATTCCATTTTTGCTACTGAGAAAAGACACTTGAAGAATAAAACTCGTAAATAGATGAAAAATTATTGATCACAATCCTTTTGATGCATTAAAACTTAAAATAATGCAAGAAGGACCTGATCAATAAGAATCTCATTAGTAAGCTAAAAGGAATTCCAACATTTTCAAAGTTTGAATTAATGATTACCTGAAGGATGATGATAAAAGAATATATCAAAAAGATTTTATAGAAATCATTAAAGATAGCTCTCAGGACCAACTTTGCTTCTGTATACATACAAAACCAGTCAAGAATGAAGCAGATCACAGTATAAGTGATCAGAAAAGTATTAGTACATTTTAACTACTAACCAAAGAGTGGTACAGTTCACTATAGTTCTTAAGTTGACATATAACTGGAATCTCAAACAATTGACAAACTATTGAAGTATTAAATGGTAATAATAATTTTTAAAAGATGTGGGCTAATAATGAGAATTAAACACAACTGTCATCATGCGGGTAATGAAAAATATGTGTATATACGTGTGTGTGTGTGTGTGTGTGTGTGTGTATGTGTATATATACATATGTATATAGAGAGTATAAATGTAACATGGAGGTATCTCACTGACCCCTAACTCTCTCTTTTCTCTTTGGACTGGCTCACTTAACTTAACCTGTCTTTATATACTAGTAGCTTAGGAAAGTTCTCCAAGGAGGTGGCCACAATCTTACAAATTAATTTCTCATATTCCTGGTGTTAATTCTATTGGAGGGAATACTACTACACTCTAGCTCCTGAACCATCATGAGTATGTTTTGTAGAATAATAGAGATTGTAAAAATTAATTTATATTAACCCACTCCTAGTATCATATCTACAAAGTTCTGTGCCTAAAGCATGCAATGGATAAGTGAAATAGAAAAATGGAAAGAACCCCTTTCCTGGAGAAATCTTGTTAACCTGATTAATAACCATTTACAACTACTACCTTATATTTTTCATTACTGTAAAATATAATGTTAATTTCAAAATTAGGAAGAAAACACTAATTTTATGGTCATAAAATAGGACCAAATAAGCAGTAGTATAGCTGATTACTATTAATATTCATGATCAATTGTAAAGCCAATTGATTATGTAGCTATCCAGATCAGCTCTGAAGTTGACCAGAAACATCATTTCAGAGAAGATATGTCTCTTTTCAGAGAAGATAACGTGATCAGAGAACCATATTACCACAAATTTATAAAACCCTTTTCTTTCTGATCTAAACTCATGATAAACTCACATATGTAATTTTATATGTATGCAATAAGGAAACTGTCATTAATACATTGAAGTATTTGTGTGTCTGTGTGTGTGTGTGAGAATGTTTAATTGAATATTTCATAAGGAGCTCAGTTTAATACCCTGTCACCTATAGAATCATTATCATTAGAGCCCTCACTACAGAGATCATGCAGTAGTTTAACCTTTCCCTGAATTCTATATGACATCATTGAAAAGTGGTCATCCCACTGCTGCTTGTAGACTTCAGAGAACTGGAAGGCACAACTTTCTGAGGCATCTCATTCCACTTTGGAACATTTCTAATTCTTTTTATTGACACTTAATAGTATTTTTTTTAATTGCACGTACAGATAGTTTTCAACATTCACTTTTATAAGATTTTGGGTTCTAAATTTTCCCCTTTCTTCCCTCCCCTAAGCCCTCCCCAAAGACAGCAAGAAATCTGTTACAGGCTATACATGTACAATCATATTAAACATATTTCCACATTAGTCATGTTGTGAAAGAAGAATCAGAACAAAAGGGAAAAAAATACAAAAAAGGGAAAAAAGAAGTGAAAATAGTATGCTTCAATCTGCATTCAGACTCCCTAGTTCTTTCTCTAGATGTGGACAGCATTTTCCAACACGAATCTTTTGGAATTGCTTTAGATTGTTGTATTGCTGAGAACAGCTAAGGTTATCATAGTTGATCATCACACAATGTTGCTGTTACTGTGTACCATGTTCTCCTGGTTCTGCCTACTTCACTGAGAATCAATTCATGCAGGTCTTTCCAGGTTTTTCTGAAATCCACCTGCTTATCATTTCTTATAGCACGATAGTATTCCTATACATTCATATGCCACAACTTCTTCAGTCATTCCTCAATTCATGGGCATCTCCTCAATTTCCAATTTTTTGCCACCACAAAAGAGCTACTATAACATATATATATATATATAACCCACATGTACCCACATGTTATATATAATTTATATTATTATAAATTAAATTATATATTATTACATATATATATACATACATGCACACACATATACATATTTGGGTACATGTAGGTCCTTTTCCCTTTTTTATGATCTCTTTGGGATATAAATCTAGTAGTGGTATTGCTGGATCAAAAGGGATACACAGTTTTATAGCCCTTTGGGTATAGTTCCAAATTGCTTTCCAAACTAGTTGGATCAGTTCACAAATCCACCAATAATGCATTAGGGAACATCTCTAATTCTTAGAAAAATTTTCCTTATATTAAGTCTGAAATCTCCCCTCTCTAAATCTTCTACTCATTGATCCATGGAGAAGGGGGAAAGTAATGATATAGAAGCTGTAGGACTGATGAGGAGAAAAGATTGTCCACGTTAAAAAGAGGAAAAGGTAGAATTTTCAAATTCTTCTAGAGAATTTGAATTGGATTCCTGGCAGGATTCTAGAATGAACTGTTAAAGAGAAGAAGTCTAGTATAGTGGATCGAGACCTGGCTTCAGACACAAAAAGACTTGTGTTCAAGACTGATGCCTACCAATTATGTGACCCATGGCAAATCATTTGATTTCTCAGTGATCTAAGCAACTATTTAAACCTATAAGTTTTAAGGGAAATACCAATGTGCATTAGCACAGAATTTCTTGATTTGAGAGTTCACTGAGTAAAAATAATAGGTGGCTGATGGCACAGTGGATACAGTGCTATGCCTAGAGTCAGGAAGACCTGAGTTCAAATTTGGCCTCAGTCACTTACTAGATATGTGACACTAGCCAAGTTACTTAAATTCTGATTGCCTTAGTTTCATCATCTGTGGTGGGGATCAAATGAAATAATAATTGTAAGACACTGCCTGGCACATAGTAAGCACTATATAAATGTGAACTACTACTACTACTACTATTACTATATTGAATAAACAATATCAGAGAAGAGACTGTGAAATATACATCCCTCTTCTCAGGAGAAATATGAACAACTCTGAGTGCAGAATATTAAAAACACTGACATAAAGTCACTGTATTAGTGAGTTTGCTTTGTTTTTGTCCTTCATTGTAAAGGAGAATTTATTTGAGGTCTGTAGGGAGGTTGCCATATCTGGAATGACTGTTATAGAGAGGAAGGAGAGAAATAAGCATTGATTAAGTGTCAGACATTTCACAAATCGTCTCTCATTTGATCTTTACAACAACCCGGGGGTGGTGGTGGTGGTGGTGGTATTATTATCCCCATTTCTCAGCTTAGGTAACTGAGGCTAAGTGATTTTGCCAGGGTCACACAGCTACTCAGACTCTTGATTTGGACTCAGGTTTTCCTGACTCCAGACTCAGCATTCTATACATTGTGTCACCTAGCTGCCTGTAATATGATGGGGGAAAATACATCAGCAAAACTTATTTTTAAAATACACAAAGAGAAATAAAGTTGATGTTGTCTCTGAAATGTCTTCCCATTAAAGATTCAGACATGATTTGGACCACTGATGTTTTGCCATGTGAGGAAGGCACCAAACACTGTCACAAGTCACCAGATACTAGAGAAAAAGAGATAGAAAAACATTTTCCTCCTTAACTACTTTTCTACTAATTAGTACCCTGGGGAAGAAAGAGAAAGATACCTCCACATTAGGGAAATTTTTACTCAGAAAATCTAGCAATATAGAGGTGTCCCTCTTTTGCTTTGTAGGATTCCATAGGTCTTGCCTTCTATGAACACTCTAAACTGCCTAGAGATACGATGTTTGGCCAGTTTACTTAATCCAACAGTACTGGAAATATCCCTTCCTTCTTAAAGAACCAAGATAATAATTTCCTCTTGAGGCACTCCATTATTTGGTCCCACATTCTACTCAATTTTCATTTGCCATTGGTCTCTAATAATCTCATTTCACTGTAGTTGGAACATTCTTTTCACTTTTACATTAGCATGAGTTCACTCCTACGTTTGCACCTTCTCTTAGCTTCTTCCCATGTGTTGATGTCTTTGCTCTCAGATGATTTGAGAAGCAGCTAGGTATTGCAGTGAACAGAAGGCTGTGAACAAAGTCAGAAAAAGCTAATATCAAATCCAACCTCAGACCTTTACTAGCTGGGTGACCCTGGAAGATTCATTTAACATCTGTTTGCCTCAGTTTCTTCAATTGTAAAATGTGGAAAATAGTAGCACCTACCACCTAGGGTTGTTGTGAGGATCAAATGAGAAAATATTCATAAAGGGCTTAGTATAGTGCCTGGCACATAGTAGGCACTTTAATAAATTCTTGTTTCTTTTCTTTCCTTGTTTGTATTTAAATCTTTGTCACTTTTCAAGGCCCAACTCAAGATCCACATACTCCATGAAGCCTACTCTGACTATGGCGGGCTTGTTTGACTGACCTCCTTTCTCAGCTACTACAGTACTTTTCATCTCTATCTTACTGGCTTATCACTTTATTATATACCATATAATAGTATTGTTTAGAATCTATATTTTCCTCAAATCTCAACAACTGATTGTAATAATATTAATGAAATATTTATTTAGCATCTGGAAGATCATGGGATCACAGTTTTAAAGCTCAAGGGGATCTTAGAAGACATCAAGTCCAACCCTTCCATTTTAAGGATGAGGAAACTGAGGCCCAAAGAAGCAAGGTGATTTTTTTTCAGCAACCCATTGCTAGTAAATATCTGAGACGGCATTGAACTCAGGTCTTTATCACTTCAAGTTCAGTGTTCCATTCAGTGTTCCAGGTTAGCAAAACCCTTTATTCACATTATCTTTATTGAGACAGAAACCCAAAATGCTCAGTGCTATTGTTATCCTCCTTATATAGTTGATAAAGGAAAGGGAGTGTCAAAAAAGTTATGTGATGTGGTCAGGGTCACACAAGTGCTAAGAATTAGAGGTGGAATCTTCACCCAGGACTGCCTGAATCTCAAACCAGTTCTTTATCTACTTTATCATGCTGCCTCTGTAATTTCCTGAAGAGCTAGGACTCACTTTCATATTTCTTCCCTTTATATGCAAAGACTTTTAACAGCAGTGGTAAACACACAGTGGCAGACATGCAAATAAAGTAAATTTGTCAGCCTGAGGAACACCAAAGATGGGAAGTATAGCCACATTCAGACCTTTCTTTGTCTCCTATGGGGATTTATTTCCCACAAAAAGGGGGAGGCAATTTTAAATCACAGAAAGAAAATATTAAGTGAAAACTACACATAAAATATAAGAATAGTTTTAAAAGAGAATTTATATTTCATTAACCAACTTACTCAGAAAGGTATTGCACAAATAATCTATGGACACAAATTGCTCTCTCTGTATAGCTAAGGGGGAAAAAATTGCCTGCAGGAATTTCAGATTCATTTCCATATGTGATATCCCACAGATATAATTTGAAGTGCCATAAGAAATATAAGACATGTGGGTGAAACGATATAAATATATTGATGATATATTAACCAAATCTAATATAAAAATAAGACATCCCCTCCAGGCCGAACACAACCTGATTTGGATTACCCAGGGAACTGTTAGAAACATACATGAAAAATGCAGAAAAAGAAAATCTCAAGAAAAATAAATTGGCTGAGTCTTTGAAATTTGCAGAATATTGCAAATTAACTCATTCTAGAAGCTTTGTGATGGGTTATGAATAACTAGACAAAAATGAAAAAAAGACATCAATCCACTGATCTTTTAAGAATGAACTATAGTGAAAAGTGTCACTACTTTAAATAAGACCATTGCCTAGGTTGCTGTAAAATGCTGTTGGATCATAGTTTCCCAAACTGAATTCCATGTTTTATTTGCCCACCTGCTTATGTCTGGGGAAAAAAAAAAAAAAGCAAAGTCAGAAACCATGATAAAACTGCTGACTTTGATTAATTAAAAAACAACAACAACAACAACAAAAACAATAACCAAAAGCACTGAAGCATGAAAAATACACTAAGATTTTTTTTTTTAAATCAGGGACAGGAACAGAAATACAATCCCAGGTAACTTTTATTTTATCCACTATACTCAGATGGTCTGCTTCTCCCCATCCGAATAAGACTTAAAAAGGTTAGAAATGCATTCTCTTGAAGGGTCAGCAGACAAGATGTTTAAAAAACTATTTATTTGATGTTTCCATCTACAAAGCAACAAAAGTCAAAAGCAAAGAAGGAAAAATATAGGAGTAAGGATAAGACTCTTCCCCTGATCCTCATTTTTTTTCTCTGAGTGAGGGAAATACCTTTTGGTTTCTGCTCCTTATCCATCCTGATAGTTCTGCCTCCCCTTCATCTATTTTCTATCTTTCCACATCAGCAAGTCAGGAGAGGTGAGCACAAATGCTCATGTGAATCACCTATTACTTAGTAGGTAATATTAAAAAAAAATTGCTTGAGGGGCCAAAAGGCTTGCTAACTTGGTCATAGTTTTATAACTAGTAAAATTCAGGAGTGGGATTTGAAATTAGGTCTTTGTGGATCCAGATTGAATATTCTAACTACTGCATCGTATAGCCTCTTTTCCCTCTTTCAAAGACTCAAAAACTTAACTTGTATAGTTTCCCTCCAACTCAGCCTTTCCCAATCACATCATATCAGAAAGAAATCTCAGAAGAAATTCAGTTGACCCTAGACTACTGCAATCATTTCTTCAGTCTATTTCTCTTCCACCACAATGACTGTAGAGGGTCAAGATGCTTATAATATTTAAAAAAAAAGGTATTTCAGAAGTACAAAGAAATAGAGACCCTTGGAAGAACATGACCAATAGGAATTCCAAATATCAATGTACGGTATGTGCATACATGGAAACATATTGATCATACTAAAAATGAGGCAATTTATGACAGAACCTGGTTTAAGATACTGGATCTACTTATTTGGTCAAGCTACTTTACTTTCTTGTAATGCATTTCCTCATCAGTAAAATGAGGAGGTTGGACTTCATGGTCTCAGATATCCCTAATAACCCATGATTGGTTACCATAAGCAATGGAGGGGGACTGAAGTGAATTTTTAAGATTAGTCCAAATAAACACATAAAGCACCAAAATGTTGATATTTATTAGTTACCACATAAGACATAATAAATTATTATTGAAATAAAATTGAATGATTTGAGCTAATTTGAAAGGAAATCATTCCAAAAATCTATTACATACCTCTTGAGTATAATGAGTGTAATTTAGAAATTTCTTGTGGACTCTTGATTTCTATGCTGCAGACACAGACATTTATGCTTCACCGCTCAGTTGTCATTTTACCTTGGTGAGTGAGCCTGCCTCTAAATATACCCCTTCTACTCTGTTCTTTTAAATCTGTCATGTTAGAAAAACAGATGACCAATCGTGGTAGAATTACCTCCAAAATAAAAGTAAATAAGCTCTGAATGATAGTCTGTAGGGCTCTGGACAATGAAGAAAATGTATTACTTCTGTGCATGAACTTTATGATGACTAGTTGAAGTCCCGAAAGGCCTGTTAAATTTACATTCTGAATCGGGATGGTGAAATGTATGGCAAGAGATTTTTGAGTCTGTTATTAAGCGTTGAGAATTTTATAATAAACCTTTTGTAAAAAAAATTGAACAATTTATTTAAAAAATCATCAAAAGGCAAATTGAGTCATTCTCTAAATTTGGCTATTTTGGAAGGAGGAGAAATATCAATCTTCTTAATTGTATCCAATGTCAGCAAAAGTAGCAGTGTTATTTCTAAGTAGAAGCTATTATTTTTGCATGATCTGAGATTTTAAGAGGTAGTATGGGGAGAATAGCTGCGGGTATCCCCATACTTTTGATAAACAACATGGTATTTTATTTTCTTGCAACAGAGTGTCCATTTGCTCCTAAGTGATGGTGTTTGTTACATTACTTGAATTGGTTTCATTCTTTAGCACAAGGACCAATTATCTGTTTTAAACTGAAATGTATTCACCCTCATTTCCATAAAGCAAATTATGCCTTAAAGAGTAGTGAGTGCATCCAAATTGCTTGGAAAACTTTCAGGTAGCTGGCATAGTGATCCACCAGAGGGTAATGGATTTGGATTTCAATCCATGTTTCTATTTTGTTCAAATAAAGTTTTTGCCCTATTACTATATGCTATAGAAATATATTAAATTGTGTCTGAAACAGAAAGCAACAATCCTGACATAAATAAGTGACTCTGAATGTATATCCTGAAATCCAAAAAGAAAAAGAAAAGAAAAAAAAAACTTCAATATTTATTAGAAACCCAGTTCCTGGACTATGCATTTTAGAATGAAGACCAAAAGCCCCCAGCAGGAAAAAGCAATTAGCAAATTAATTAATTATGTTACATTGCACAGTGTTTCCACAGTTAATTGTTTCCTTATATGTTTAAGTAACTCAGTCTTTCTTGACTTTGTGAATGAAAGATTTTTTGTTTGTGGGTTTTTCCCATTTAACAAATTTTTTTTGAATTTTGTAAGACTTATATTTTACATCAGGAAAGCAGAGATATTGGCCTCAGATTAAGATAAAAAAAAATTCGCGATTAAGTAAATGCCTGATTAATGACAAGAAGTATGTTCAAAGCACAATCCAATAGATAAATTCACAAATTTCCCTTTTTCAATATCTTCATTATCTAGTATTTAGATTTATCTGGATTATAAATCCATACTCAAAATGCATGTATATGGAGATTATATTTCCCCTATCAACCTGAATGAGAACTAACGACCCATTCCAAACATAGTTAAAAGTCTTCTGTTTCCTCTAAAATTTGCATTTTATAAGAAAATTATGATTTAGTTGAAGATCAAGGAAAGGGATATAACATCCATCCATTCATAGGTTAGTACCCAAAAGTTCTGTGATTCCTTTAGTGTGGACAAGTATCAGGGCAGCAACTCCCTTCAACTCCTCAGGCTGGACCTCCCAGTCTTCGTACACAAGCCCCAGGGCAGGGGTGGGGAACCTGCAGCCTGGAGGCCACTTGTGGCCCTCTAGGTCCTCAAGCACAGCCTTTTGACTCAGTCCAAGTTTTACAGAACAAATTCCTTTTATTAAAGGGATTTGTTCTGTGAAGTTTGGATTCAGTCAAAAGGCCGTTCTTGAGGACCCAGAGGGCCACATGTGACCTTGAGGCTGCAGGTCCCCCCCTCCCCAGAGAATTTCTTGAGACAATTAGTAAACTAACTTGCCTGTAGTCATGTAGTTACTAAATATCAGAGGTGGAATTTGAACACACAGCTCATCCTCACTCTTAGATTACTGTCTTTCCCCTGTGTCAGAGCAACTTTCACGGATTCATTCTTTGTTAATTCAAAAAGAACTTATCACATAAGGGTCTACTCAAGGCAGAAGGGGATATCGATATGAATTAGGTAGTTTTTGTCCCCAAGTAAGTAATTATATATTGGTTGTTGTCCTTCCTTTTCAAAGAGGACCAAATGACATCACTATACTAGAGTCAAGTTCCAGTGTGTCCAAATGTGACTGATCCGACCAATACAAGCTCAGAATGTTCTACTGCAGGTTGGGCACAAATAGTCCATGTGAACATTTGGGGTGGATTCTCTAAATCTGCACATCTCACATTTTTTTGAGCTGCTTCAATTCTGCTTTGTTCATAGAGCACAGCCCCTTCTCTGATGAGGGCAAGCCATGCAGAGGGTCCTGTGCCAGTGTCTCCCATGTCGCACAATCATTTCCAAAGTTCTCAAGAGAGTCTTTGAGAATGTCCTTGTATCACTTCTTGTGACCACCATGTGAATGCTTGCCCTGTGTGAGTCTTACTAAATGTATATACATGTGTCCTAGGAAAAAGAACTGGAATAGTGGAAAGGATTAAATAGCATCATAACATTTAAATAGCACCTGTTATGTTCCAGACACTGTGCTATTTTTTAAAAACAAATATTAGCTCTTTTTTAACCCTCAAAACAATACTGAGAGGTAGGTGCCATTATTGTCTCCATTTTGCAGATAAGGAAATTGAGGAAAAAAGAGATTAAGTGACTTGCCCAGCGTCACAGAGCTAGTAAGTATCTAAGGCTAGATTTAAATTCAAGGTTTTCCGGACTCCAGGTCCAGTACCCTAACCACTGCACCACATAGCTGCTTCTATGCCACCTTGCTGACTCAAGAAGAGGTCTACATTCACTTACAGGGATCAAGGAAAGTGTCCTGAAGGAGACTGCATATTTGAAATGCACCTTGTAGGTCAAGTGAGATTTTGTGTAATCATTTCTATTATAAAAATGTTGGGATGGTACATATGTAGAGTGATGAATATATTTTGGCAAGTAACAAAGCATAACTACTACAGACATTAAAAATACAGCCAAATTTAACTATGAAATTAATGGTTAAAAAAAAGAAAAAGAAAAACTGGGACAATCTGGTCAAAATATATGAGGAAATTTGGCATTAAGTTGACATTACCTTAGTAACTTTTCAGTAATTTAAAAAATAAACAACTACAAACAAACAAAAAACCTTGATCTGGGATTTCATTGAATTAGAAATAAGAGTAGAAACTTCCTCTACCACTGTAGATCAGCAATGGTTCTGCAACTAATAGTCTTAGAGGGTTTTGTAAAGCAAAAACAGATTGAATAACTTGTCCCTCAGACATAGTGTGTCAGAAGGCAAAACTTGAACCAAGGCCTTCCTTACTCGGAAGTTGACCATTTAACAACTCTTCCATGTTGCCATCATCATAATTTTAAAGAATGGTGGGTTTTGTTTTAATCTTATAGATTAGGTGTATTCACATAAGTCCATGTAGACATGGCTTTGAGGCAGGAACGAATAGATAGCTCTAGCATCAACTCTACCCATTTTTTGAGAACTGATTCCAGCCAATAGGGTTATGAGGAGTTTAGCTTCAGATGCTGGCCACTCTGTTATCCTCAGTGAGAGGAGTAATAGTCTAGAATTCAATCTCTCTGCCCCTCTAAGTATTGTTAGTCATCAGGAAATTTATATATATATATATATATATATATCTCTAACATAGTAAGCTTGAGATAGGAACATAATAGATGTGTAAGATCCTCTATATGTTAGCTTGTTCTCAGAGTTTTTCTCTCTCTTCAGGAACCTGATGAGAATTGGGAACCATGTGTCTGCTTTCTTGAAGCCAGAGGACAGAATACTAAGATAACTCTTCTCCCTCAACTCTTACCAACTCTTCCTCATTCAGGCTTATATCATTGAGTAATCAGTCTTCATATATATGAAGAAAGTCTTATGCAAATGGGCTTTAACCTATGCATTCTAATAGTGTCAAGATATTTTGAGACAACTTGTTTCGCAGAGCTAAGGCCCAGCAAGCAGGCTATGCCCTGAGTTTGGGATAACAACAATCCTTTGCACTCTAAATGTGTATTGCTTTGACCAGCACCAGGTGTTGACTGAGGGATTTATGGTTTTCATATTCCATCACATCTCTTGACATGCTCATAATCCCTGCCAAGTGAACTGAACCAGGTACTGCACTTCTGTTCCTGCCATGCTAACTCTAGTTCTGTACCCCACCAAATAATCACAAGGCTCAATGACCATTAAGACTTAAGACAATCAACTTAAGAACTGTTCCCACAGGAACCAGGAAATGCCTGCCTTGTCTACACATAAGCCTGCCATGGGAACTGCTAAGAATGATTGTGTCATGATCCAGCCCACTTGAATTTTTTTTATGTATATAAAACCTGCCTTTGCCCCAGCATGTTAAACCCTCCTTCTCAGGAAAGGGGTGGGGGGCTTCCACTTGTAAGCATTTTCCTCACTCTAAAATTAAATTTCCAAGCTATTATGGATGGATATAAAAGAAATTAATTTTGTTGTTGTTTCCTCATTTCGATTGTGTCCAATTCTTCATGACCCCATTTGGTGTTTTCTTGGCAAAAATGCTAGAGTAATTTGCCTTTTCTTTCTCTAGCTCATTTTGCAGATGAGGAACTGAGGCAAAGCATGACTTTCCCAGGGTCACATGGCTAGTAGGTATCTGAGACCCTATTTGAACACATGAAGATGAGTCTTCCTGATTCCAAGCACAGTGCTCTATCCATTGTGCCACCTAGCTGCCTAAGGAGTTTATACAAATATATAAAACAAGCACTCTTTCCCAATAGATAAATGTTCAAACACAGAGAACCTTCAACCAAAGAAACACAGGCTATGAACAACTATACAAAAATATTCCAAATTATTACTCCTAAAAGAAGTGTACATTAAAACAACTTTAATTTCTATTTCATATTTATCAGATTGGCAAAGATGACAAAAAAAGGAAAATGACAATTGTGCAAAGTTCTGTATGAGGGTAGGCATATTAGTGCACTGTTTGTTAGATTGTTAATTGGCCTAAACATTTGGGAAAGTAATTTGTAACTATACTTGAAAAAGTACTAAACTGTTCATACCTTTTGACCCCAATGTTACCACTACTGGTACCCCAAAATGGTCAACAACAAAGGAAAATGACATATATCTTTAATAATGCACAAAGAGAGTATCCATCAGTTGGGGAATGTCTAAATAAATTGTGTACAAATTAAATTGGACATTGTCATGATTCAAGAAATGATGAAATGAAAGAATTCAAAGGAAATGAGAAGTATTTGTGTAATTTGATGGAAGATGAAGTGAGTAGAATCATAGATAAAAATATGTGATAACTTTGATATTGTAAAGGAAAATTTCTTTTAAATACTTAAGAACTCTGGTCAATGTAGTAACTAGTTATGAATGACTTCAGAAAAGAGATGCTGAAGTAGCCTTCACAACTCTTACCAGAGAAGTGATGAATTAGACATACAGTGAGATGTATGGTTTTAAGGCATGACCTGACTATACAAATTTGTCATAAGGAACATCTTCTGGAGGGGGTGCTAAATAAGAAGAGCAGAGAGACAGAAAGGTTATGGGGCAGAGTTGGTGCACAGCAACAGTGGCAGAAAAGAAAAAAAAAGCATCAACAGCACATTAAAACCACGTAGAAGAAAGCATAAGAAAATGCAGAAAGGGACAAAGACAAACAAGGAAGTTGATAGTGACATGTTGGATATAATATACATTTTAAAAATCCTTGTAACAGAATTTCTCTGTTTTGTATACAATCTCTTTTTCTATTCTTTGATAACTGAATTTTTCCTGATTGTTGTTTGATGTTGTTCCCTAATTTCCTAATGAAGTAATAACATTTAGTGTTAAAATAAATTTATTGAAAGATGTTAAAGAAAAAAAAAAGCCAAGTACCAAAATTTTCCGTCCAATTGAAGTAATTTATATTTTATACACACTTAAGAAAAAAAGATAACATTAAAGAAAAATCACCCTTGAAAATTACAATTAAAGGTCAAACAGGTTAGTGTTGCAATTTATTTAAAAGCAAGAGGTTAACCCACTAGAGAAAGAGGCCCACCAATGGAACATACTTGCTTTTTTGGATTTTACTTAGGCCTTTTATTATTTTAATGTGTTTTTGTGACTTAATTATATGTTATTAAGGATGTAGATTCATTTTGAATCTATAATCATCACTAAGTGAAACTTTGTAATAAATGGTCCAAGAGAATAGGGTTAAAACTACTTCACTTTTCAACCCCTGATAATACAAGACCTCTCCTGTTATAGTACTTAATCATGTAAATGAGTTATGAGAAATGTGTATAAGTATTTTAAATCCCTGACAAATGACATTATAGCAATAAGCAAAAAAAAAATCATATGAATTAATTCACATTGTCTAGAATAGAGTTTCCATATGTATTCTAATGAAATATATCCAAATATTATTATTTTTAATTAATATTTTACTTTTTCCAATTATAAGTAAAAACAATTTTAACTTTTTTTATTTACAGTTTTGAGTTGCAAAGAGTTGTAAAATTTCTTCCATCCTCCCTCCCCTCCCCTATCATTGAGAAGGCAAGCAATTTGATAACGGTTATGTATGTGCAGTCATGCAAAACATATTTCCATATTTCCATATTACTCATGTTGTGACATGTGCAAATGAAATGAAAAGAGTACTGGACCTGGAGTCACAAAGATCTGAGTTCAAATCCAGCTTCAGACACTAGCTGTGTGATCCTGGGCAAGTCATTTAACCTTGTTTGCCTCCGTTTCCTTATCTGTAAAATGAGCTAGATAAGGAAATGGTAAACCACACCAGTATCTTTTCCAAGAAAACCCCAAATGGGGTCACAAAGAGCTAGACATGGCTGAAATGACTGAACAACAACACAACAACGAAAGTAGTAGTAGTGATGGTAAGGAGGAAAGGGAGGAGTGAGAGTAGTAGTAATAGTAGTGGTGGTGGTATTGATATTACAGCACTAGGAAGAGTAAGAGTAGAAGGAGTAGGAATAAGAGCAAGTAGTAATAGAGTTGTAATAGAAGTCACAGTGGTAGTATTGGTGGTATTATGAGTAGTAGAGTAGTGGTAGTAGTGGTGGTGGTGGTAGTAATAAGAGGAGTAGGAATGGAATAGGAGGACGAGGAGGAGTAGAATAGTAGTAGAGGTAGTAGAAGGAGGGGGAAGAGGAGAAAAAGTAGTGGCAGGAGTAGAAGGAGTGGTGGTGGTGGTGGTGGTGGTGGTGGTGATGGCGGTAATTGGACACAGCTTAAATGACTGAACAATGACAATGAACATGTTGTGGAAGAAAACAGATCAAAAAAAAAAAGAGAGAGAGAGAAGAAAAATAAAGTAAAAGCAAAATAAAACAACAGTATAATTTGATCTACATTCAGATTCCATTTGTTCTTTCTCTGGAGGTGGATAGCACATGTATGATTGCCAAGCTTGCTTCTGAACATACCTGACAGTGTGTAACATAGGGCCCTTGCCTCAATACAGAAGCCCCCCACAAAATAAATAAATAAATAAATAAATAAATAAATAAACATTGATTCCCTTTTGGCAAAAGGTAATCAACTTAAAATACAGACAGAGGCATACTTTTTGGACACGTCTAATACAGGAATTTGCTTTCGCCAGATTATTAAGCTTTGTATTCAGATATTATTTTAAAAGGGGATGTGGTGGGGAGGCGTTTTTTTTTTTTAATTTGTATACAGAAGGAGGGTAAGAGAGACAGATTAGTAAAATAAAAAAAAAAGTTTTCCTTGAAAAATAAAAAAAAAATTTCCAAAAGGAATCAACAACAACAACAACAAACGAACCCTTAACCAATAAACTTCCCTAGAATCTTACTATTATCACATATTGAAATATTGTTCCACAATTCCCTGGTTGTATCATTGCATCATAAAAACTTGACAACAATGCTTTTGATAGATGTTACTATACCAAATACTCATAATCTCTGGACTACATGGGATGAAAAGCTTTCAGAATAGACAAGCCTAATAGAGGGGATCAAAATCATGTACGGACTTGATGAGGTGTATATCATCTCATTGTCTTGTCTACCACTAGATTTATATTGACTATATTTCAGTGAACCTTCAGAGGATGAGTTTCTCCCTCCTATTTTTCTTCAACTATAAAAAAACTAGTTATTTTAACTACCTGTGCAATAGTATATAGAATAATTAATATAAAAGAATAACGATGCAACCCAAGTGGTCATGATGTTAGACTCATGAAGTTCATGTCTAATGTGCCATATTTAGAAAGTCTCTGATGTTGCACTAGTTCAGTGCTTGAAAGTATAGTTATGCATCATATAAATTGACTCCTGACTAATTTTGCCCTCATGAAAAAGTACAAACTCTCCAATAATTGACTAGAGTGATGGGATATTAGCTCTGTGCTAGGAAAAGTCAGTCTCTTCTGTGGCTCAGAGCTGTACCATGCCCTCATATTGCAAATGATGGGACACAAAGAAATTCAAAGACAGGGTCAACCAAAGGTATTCATGAAAAATAAATAAGACTAGTTCAGTAAGATACAGGTTTTAATAGAATAAAAGCACTTAAAAAGGGGTGCTAGTCACATATTGTATGATTAAAAGCTAAGGAGGTGGAAAGTCTATTCCCTCCCTTTTCTCCTTACCTCTTACTCTCGTTCTTGAGAGATCCTCAGAAACTCCCCTGTAGGTAGAAAAACTCCACCATCCAATCCTAAAATAAGAAGAAATACAGCTACCAGGGTCTGTAGTAACTAAGGGAGCCCTACAGAAGACCAACAAAGGCCTTAGCTAAGGATTTACAATAGGATAGTGATATGCCAGGATAATTTTTACTTGAAACTCATTGAAAAATATGAGAACAAGACACTAACGATAATTCAAAGATCAACACAATCAACATCTTCATAATACTAGTCTTTAGGAACAGCAAAATGAATGGGCCGTGGATTTAGAATGGATCCAGATCCAAACTCATAGCTTGCTAACAAAACAGAGTTTATCAAACCAAGAAAGCTATAGAAGGAATAGCATTTCTTAATCAACAAAGAGGAAGAGGTTAAATAGATAGTATTAGATCATGTGATAAACAGGTCAAAAGCCTGAAGAAATATTTTTGGAACCAATAAGCATCACTTTATAGAGTGATATTGTGAGGATTTGGTCTATTGTTATGCCCTAGTGGAAATGATTCCATGTTTGATGAATGATTGGCCCTTTTTTTACCAGGAAGTTCCTGTGAACTCAATAACTGGTTTAAGCCAACTTCATTTAGGCAAAGTTTTCAAGGCTCTCCTAATTAAAATCAATTTAGCAAACTTCATCTAATTCAAGTATAAGAAGTATGCAAGGCTCTGCTGATCATAGTTTACAAATATCCCTAAACACAATGCCCTTGTGGTCCATACCACCTAATGATGATTCTTAACACTTCCTTCTCACTTAGACTCCCTATGAAGATTCTCAGCAATAGCAATCAGATATGACTGAGAGCTATATTACCGGGCTCTCTACAGGTGTTTGCATTCCACCATATTCCCCTGCCAACATCCCTGCTTATTTTTGCTCATGGGACTGAAGGACTGGGAAGCTGCAAGCTTGCACATATATGGGTAATAAACTACCTGACTTGTGATCCTTGACTGTTGTGTTCCTTTTCAGTGCCTCACAAATGACCTACAAATAGTATTTGTTTATGAACAGATTGGGACTTCGAAACACAACATCCACATGAACTCAACCAAAAATTTTAAAAAGAAAAAAAAGAAAAAGAAATCTTCAGAATATAGTTTAGATATATTCATTTGTTTATAGAAATAGACATTTATGATATCAATAAAGAACAAGGTCATTAATAATAACAAGGACTTAGAGAAAGGTCATCTTTAAGGAATCCTGACATTGATCAATGCTTACTTTTCAAGAAGTGCACAATGTATCAATCTAGATTGCAAGTATTTAATAACTACTTAGTTCCTAGGAAGACATGAACAAGTGGGAAAAATTATGAATTAGATGCTCATTATTCTTCAAAAACTACCAGATAACAAATCTTCATACTAAAGAATAAAAACTCCAAAATGCTCTGGAGAATTCAACAAATGAACTTTCCTGGAACCAGAAAACCTTCACAGACAAACCAACGCCCACAGCTCCTTCAACAATATATAGCAATGATCAAAGACAACAAGGAGTTTAATGTATTTCACCATAGAAAATTTATATAATCTTTAAACTATGTGGAATTAAAATATCTCAAAATATGAAAGCCTATTGGAAGAAATCAAAAGTGTGTGGAAACAAGATTTAGTACATATCATCCCTACCATCCAACCTGACACTCTAGTTGGACCCCAAAACTTCAGTGAATTTACAGAATAAATATTTATATCATAATCACTTTTATTCAGTTACAGAAAGCAGGCTTTTATCCACCAGCGCAATAATCTGCTAAACATTAAAAATCAAAGGACAACAGTAGGTTAGCAACTTGTTCTAGGATGTAGCTCTCTGAATTTCATTGATTATAATACGAGAATGTGAAAAAATGATAACAGCAACATATTTTATATAAAGCTATTAAATTTACAAAACATTTTACATAAATCATCTCATTTAGACCTTGTAACAACCTTGTGAAAGAAATTGGTGATAATATAAAAGTATATCAGGAAAATATTGAAATTTATAGATAAAAAAACTTATTTTTTGCTTATGCACAAAAATTATGAGTCTGTATATGTCCTTGTATTTTAAAGTCCATTTTTTCTTGTGCTTTCAACATCAAGTATAAAGAATCTTTGGTTTATATTAGCATGCAATATGCTACAATAAGATACAATGAGACAACAAATGGCAAGGAACTGGAAACTAAAGAAGGGTTCATCAATCATAAATGGCCAAACACGTGATGGAATATGAATAGAATGGAATATTATTTTGCTGCAAGAAATGATTAGAGAGATAGATTCAGAATAAGCTGAGAAGAAATAATGTACTGATGCAGAATGTAGGAGGGAGAACCAGGAAAACAATTTGTATAATAACCACAACATTGTGAAGACAAACAAGTTTGAAAGATTTAATATCTCTCATCAATACACTTAAACTACATATCCAAAAAACTGAAGATGACAAGGAGATGAAAGATTCCAGGTTCAGATTTTTTTTTTAATTATTTATTTTATTCTGAACTTAAGAAACAAAACAAGCATTTCCATAACAAGTAGAATAAAAAAGAGGTTGTGCATGAAATTGCAAATCTATAATGTCCAACTTGCTATTCCTTTTAATTATATAATAAAGTTATCATGCAAATTTCTTTTTTATTTCCTTTTTTTGTTCTTCACTCCCCCTGCCCTAGAGATGGCTACCATTAAGTACAAATATGTTTGTATGTATGTATAATGTATGTATATATATGTATGTCTATATATGTCCATATGTGTATATGTCTATATATACAAACATGCATACATATATAAATGTGTATATGTATATGCATATGCATGTGTATATATGTATTATGTAAAATTATTCTATACATCTATCATTTCTTTCTCTGGATGTATTTTTCTTTATATATCCTTTGTAGTTAATTTGGGTATTTATAGTCAAAATATAACAGTGACAAATCACTCCAAATTATTATCAAAACAATATTGTTGTCACTGTATACAATATTCTCTTGTTTCTGCTCACTTCACTCTTCATTATTTCATGCAAGTCTATCCATGTTTTTCTAAAATCATCAAACTTATCATTTCTTATAGCACAGTAGTGTTCCATCAAAATCATATACCACAACTTGTTCATCCATTCCCTGATTGAGGGGCATCCCCATAATTTCCAGTTCTTTGACACCACAAAGAGATTTACTATAAATATTTTAGAACATATGGGGTTCCTCTCCCCTTTTTTTCCTAATCATCTTGGGAAAAAGACCAGGTTTATAATTTGACATATATTTTGAGCATGGACAATGTGGGACAATATTTGGCCAGCTAGGTGGCACAGTGAATAGAACTAACTCAAGGACTGGAGTAAGGAAAACTCATCTTCATGAGTTCAAATCTGACCTTAGATACTTATTATCTGTGTCCCTAGTCAAGTTACTTAAGCCTGTTTGCCTCAGTTTTCTCATTTTGTAAAGTGACCCAGAGAAGGAAATGCAAAACTACTGTAGTATTTTTGCCAAGAAAACCCCAAATGGGGTCACAATGAATCAGATACAACTGAAAAATAACTTAACAACAAAAACCATATTTATTAAAAAGCCTTTGTTTTTTTTTCTTTTACTTCTGAATTGTGTAGTGGAATAAGAAGAAGAGATAAAAAAATTCTCAATTGTATTATAAAATTAGAACAATATAAATACAAATTTGGACTAGATGCAGAATGAAGCCTTTTTTCTGGAAAACTGGACTCTGGGTGTGTATGTGTGTGTGTGTTTGTGTGTGTATGTGTGTGTGTGCAAAGTACAATAATTCCATGTGTAAATTGCATTTATCACAAATAATTGAAATCTGCTAACATGTTATCAGGTTGCAAGGAAATATATCAAACTGTTTGCAATTGAGGGTTTATATTTCCTTTATTAATCAGAAGGAATTAAAAAGGTTATGAGGGTCAAAAAAGTGTGGGAATAAATGATTTAATATTTCTCTTTGCAGCAGAGTGTGTAGAAGTGTGGAAACTGGTGACAAGTAAGAATAATTTGCCACTAAAAGGTAGATAGTTTTGGTTCACATCTGAAATCCACTTTGCTTTTGCCAAAAGCACAACTTTTCTTCATCTTACTCTTCACAGTTATGAAATGGAGGTGGTCTTACAGGCTCCTTCCTTTTTCTTGGGTACTATTGTAAGATATTTATTGGGTTCAGTTCCAAAAAATACTTACGGAACTACAGTGAGTGCTGGGAATGCAAAGATGTAATAATGATAGTAACTAGCATTTACATTATCCTTTATAGTTTGCAAAGACCTTCTTCACTGTTGTGTTGCCTTGTAAAATAGCTAGCACAAACATTATTTTCCTGCAGCCTAGAAATGCAATTTCTAAAAATCACACCCCAAAATTCCATTACCAAGTAATTTACATAGCCTCTCCTCTCTCCTTTTTGTTCTATTATATAATAATGATAGCTAATAACAAATCATTGAATACTTATTATTCTCTAGTTGTTTCATATTTCTTAATATCATGTTCTCCAACTAACCTGGAAACTGCTAAAAGACAAGAATCATTGCTCACAATTTTCTGACAATGCCCAGGATGGTCAGCATAAAGTGAGGGTTTAATAAATGTTTGTTGAATGTCTAATTGATGTTCTATAGTTTTTATTATAATTGGATTAAATTCTAAAATATTGGGAATAATGCCATCTCCTGGACCTGCAGGGATATTGTGAAACCTGTTGAATATATCTCTGCAGCCCAAGCACCCTGCTGCTTACAGATAAAAGTGATACATATGAATGAATTACTCTTTATTGTAAATCAATCACCACACCCCACTAATAGATTTTTAAAATCAGAATAAAAATCTTAGCAAATCTTGCCTTCTTTAAATCAGCACATCAATGACTATTTTATGCAGTGTAATATGAGTTACTTTGCAGCAAACTCATCCTTCCACTTCAGGGAAAAAAGCATATCTGAATCATTAATAGCTCAGTTCTCCCATCTGTGCATATTCATATCTCATGAGCATGCATATATCAATAGATTATATTCACTCATGGATGGAATTTTCACCCTTCCTTTGATAGCCTCCCAGTCAAGAAAACAAGCAAAATGAGATCTTGACAGTTAACCCACTTATATCTTCAACCAAATGGGCTTACTATACTCATTAGTGTATTCTTTATGGGGGTCTGTGCTATATTTACTTCACATTGAGAAATTAATCTCCAAAATGACTCCTGGGTCCATTACAGCTGCAGAATAGAACCCAGTAATTTTATGTTATTTGGACATAATGCGTATAATTTTAAAATGTGTTTTCCTTTTATTTATAATGGCCACACTGCTTGGGCTAAATAGCATAAAATTAAATGAGTTAATCACCCTTCAGATAGAAGAGCAAAAAAATCAATTTGGTGCCTTAAAAATTTACATTTTACAGTGCATATCTCATTGGACTGGGAAGTCATTTAAAAGCCCCAGTTTAGCCATTCCCTGCAGAGTGAAGCATAAACCTAGCAATATGATCCTAGCAATATGAACAGTCTTGAAAACAGTTTTAATGACCTCAGATATCAAAACTTTTCACTAGATAAGACTAAGATTAAAAACAAATAAAAAAGGCCTCATGAAGATTCAGTGCAAATAGCAGAATGTACCCCAGTTCTCCTCTTAAGCCAGAATTTTCCCCGGCTGCCTCTGTTCTCTAGGAAATTGAATGTTGTCACCCACTCTGTCATTTGGCAAACTCTTTAAGGAGGAAAGTTTAGGTGTTTGATCCCAAGTCCTCCGACTCCAAATTCAGTCTTCTTTTGAATATTGGTTACTCACAACTCACATGTATTCAGTGCCTGCCATGGACAGGGCAGAATGGTTAGATACAGGAGATACAAAGGGTAAATGACCCTAAAATGGATAACTTCAAGGAGTTTCTAATTTAACACAATGGTTAAAGTGATTATGAGTAAGTTCTTTATTGAGGAGGTAAATTACAAGTAGCCATGATAGTTAATAGTGGTAGGGTAGGGGAAGTGGCTGTTAGTGAGAAAAGATCAATATAAAATTTGAATTCATGTTCCAGAAGGGGTTTTCAAAGAGGAATATGCTCTTACTTTGTAAAATGCCAAAGCTCAGGAAAAAGCAGAGGACTTTGAACTACTGTAGCTCAGAGAAATAAATGCATGGTCATGCTACCTAGACTCCGATTTCTTGCAACCATGTTGGGCCTGTTCTTTGGAATTGGAAGGAGAGGTGAGTAATAATATAATCCTTGTGGGACTTAGGGAATTGCACTAAAAAGAAACCCCCAAAGCAACAAACACTATGATTAATTCCCCAAGGAAAAACTAATGTGCGTAGAGCAAACCTTCACTTATTGTGCTAATTAAATGCAACAGCAAAACATTCAACCCTAGAAGCATTCATTAAACACTGGATTCAGAAGAGCTGGGTTGGAATCCAAGTACCTCAATCTACTAGATGTGTATCCTTAGGAAAGTCATCTAACCCCTCTGGAGTTCCTTATCTATGAAATGAGGAGGTGGGATTATATGGTTTCTAAGCTCCTTTCCAGCTCTAAATGCATGACATACCAAAATCAAGGTAGTGACTTAAATGAATCTCCTCATTTAGAAAAAAAAAAAAAGTTCAATGTAAGTGTCTGAGAACTTTCATTTCCAAATCAAAATTTTTTAAAAAGAAAAAAAAAATGTTTAAAATGCCTACTACGTGCAAAAGTCAGGTGGTGTTTGCAAAGATTATAAAGAAGGCTATTAAAATGCAAATTCAGACTTTTCAACTTAAAAGGTTTTATTATAAAGTTAAAATAGTGTAATAATAGTTGTACTTTAATTCCCTTAGAAATCTTCAGCATATTTATTAAGGGCAATCTAGCTTTTAACAACGTGATGTCAGGATAATTTAAGAGGAGTTTCCATTAGCCAATTGGACAGGAATAATTAAATGAACTGACAGGAGTCTGGATCAGACAAGAATATGCAAATGATTTGGCAAAGGCTTACTTAATCCAGCACTACAGGAATATGCAAATGCATGGGTTCTGACTTCAGGAAGTTTCACTGTAATTCCACTCTTGAACTTGCACATGAATAAAGCAAGCCAAAATAATCCACACTCTCTGAGTAGTCCAACTACTTCCCACAGGCTTGATCCAAATTTATTTCCAGGACCCTATGGATCAAAATAACTCTAGGGATTTAAGGCAACACTGGTTGCCTTACAAGATTCTTATACATTGTCATGAAGACAGTTTTGTGGAGATCACCTTTAAGAGAATAAATATCTATGAGACCCCTAAGAGTATGATATAAAGATGTATAATGTTGGGCTAGGAGCTAAGATTTCACTTATTAGCATTGGTTCACTGTTAGAAAAGGGGAGGAGAAGTTTTGTATATGTCAACAACATCTTGGCTTATGCAATAAAAGTCTTATATTTTGAAAATAGTCTTGTTCCTATTTCTATTATTGTCATTCTTAAAGCTATTATAGCTTACTTAAATATTGTACATAACATTGATAACAGGGGAAAATATAAAAAAGACTAGGGAAAATTTGGATTTCTATAAGAGAGGTTGAAAGCCTAAAGTTGAGAGTTTGTCTGAGTTTCTTCAACTGTAAAACAGGGATAATAATAGCACTTACCTCACAGGGTTGTTGTGAGGATCAAATGAAATAATGATTGTAAAGTACTTAACTCAGTACTTGACTCATAGTAGGCACTATACAAATTCTTATTCCTTTCCCCTAATGTTGTTTAGAACCTTTAAAAGTGAGACTTAGTTAAATCCTCAGGATCACTTTCAATTCTGTGATGTTACCACTGACTCATTAATTAATGTCTTGATATTATATATACATATGTATGATTTAGATAATATATAATATAGATAATTTAGTTTAATTTAGTTTATATAATGTAGAGAATAAATAATAATTTAAATAATATCTTACAAACTGACCTTCACTTATGCACTAGCCTAATACTTTGATATTTATGCTATAGGTTTTAGGCATAAGATTTAAAAGTTATTGTTGCTGTTATTTGGATTTCTACTGATAGCAGATAGGGAATGGACCTGTGCTTTTATTGATGTAAGGGATTTTAAGAATGAGAAAACTCAAATTGGTACCTTCTCCTCAACTCATTGTCTTAAAAAGTTGCGAGAGGTTAATCTGTTTGCCCAGGTCACAATGCTAGCATATATCAGAAGCAGGACCTGAACCCAAGTCTTCCTGGATTCAGAAATAACTCTCATTCCTGGGCAGAAATAGATGTCTTGTGATTTTTACATGAAAATGTTCCATGAAATTATAGTACCTCATGTGTCCTTTTAGTGATACTGTTTCTATCTGCCTAACTGGCTCTGTACATATAATTAAATATGACTTTACTTGACAACTATTAAGTGGTATCTTAAAACTTGAGTATCTCCTGCTGTGCTAAAAATTATTATTTCACATATTTGTAATTTAAAGTAATCAAAGTCTAAACTAGAAAGAATATCCAAACTGAATTTAAATGATTACTTGGCAAGAAAAAAGAAAAAAAATTTCCAAAGTAATGGAATGTCATAAAAATTAAGGAACTTACAACAATAGAATAGATAGAATCTTAGAGAAGAAACTTTAAAAGTCATCTATTCCAACTCCCCAGCAGATATGTGGATCTCCTTTACAAAATTATAAAGGCCTCCAAAGATATACAAACATAGAAACATCGAAAATTAAACAAAAAAAGTCTATTAAGCAGAATAAAATCAATAAATAACTATAACTGAGAACATTTTAAAAGAGATAAAGCAAACTATTAGCTGATTGATCAAAAAAGGAACAGTAAATGCCAATTATCAAAAGAAAATCAAGTAATTCATAATATAAAAAAGGTCATAAAGACGATTATTATAAAGTCTTATAAGCAAATATATCCTAACAAGACTGAAAACCTAAAGGGAATGGATGAATGTGTAAAAAAATATAAAGTACCTAGATTATTAAAACAGTAAACAAATAAACTAAACAATCTCATTTTAGAAAATGGTTGCAGGTAAAGAGGAGGGAAAAGATGGTTCAAATAGATTTATACTGGTTTCTTCCAAGCATTTAAAAAAACTGGTAACCAATATGTATCCTAAACAAAAGAACTTCAACAAATTTGGCTTATGCGACCAATAAGTTTCTGAAGTCTAGACTAGAGAGAAAGGCAAGAGAGAGGAAGAAAATATAGTCCAATGTAATTGACTAATATTGATTTGTAATTGTTAAATTTTATTAAAGAGTTTAAAATAATATACTTGAAAAAAACAAAAAAACTACTGTCAATAGTTTGCATTTATATTAGTAAAGCAAGAAAGATTTAATTTGTGAAAAACTATATCATCAATAAAAATAATTTTGAAATCACATTATTTTGTCTAGATATAAAAGTCTTTCAATATAATACTACATTAACTTATGTTTTTAAAGCAATTAAAATAATAGGAATAAAATTAACTTTAATATGAATCTAAAACCAATAACTAACAATTTTAAGTTTATATTGATTTTTTCTTTGTTTGTTTTAAACCTTCATTTGTAAATATACCTTCCTTTATCTTCCACTAAACAAGGCCTCCCTTGTAACAAAGATGAAAAAAATAAGGAGAAAATTAGCTAACCAACATATTAACCATTTTGAATTGAATATGTAATGTTTCATAATCACAGCCACCCCCTCCCACGTCTTTAAAAATAATTTATCTTCCCTTTAGGATGAGATTGTCCATTATATCTCTCTATATATGTATATATATGTGTGTATATATATATATATATATCTAAATATATATATATATATATATATATTTATAACTCAGTTTTGTTTTATTATTATTGTCTTGATCATTTGGACTGTTGCAGTCCTTGTGTTTATTGTTTATCTGGTTCTATTTACTTTACTCTGCATCACTTCATAAGTTTTCCTGTGCTTCTCTAAATTCTTTGTATTCATTATTTCTTATAGAGTGGTAATAGTCCATGAAGTTCACATGCCACAGTTTGTTTACCTATTCTTTAGTTGAGCAATGGATTGACATCTACTTTGTTTCAAGTAATTGGCTGCCACAAAAAAGATGCTGTGAATATTATAGTACATATGAAACAGGCTTTTTTTTTTCCTTGTGTATTTTTCACTTAGCAGCTAATGTGCACTGTCTACTAAAGAATAATAAGATAACAATCTGCACTCATAGAGTAAACAATGACAGCTTCTAGAAGTTAAAGTATATAGACCATAACTGAGCTGTAATTTCCTATCGTTTCCTCTGTCTTTTGACCCTTAATATCCTCCCTCTACATCAGGGGTTCTTCATCTTTTTTTGAGGGGAGGTATCATGGACCCTGTTAATCCCCTTATGGACCTTTCTCAGAATAATATTTTTAAATACATAAAATAAAATATTTAGGATTACAAATGAAACCAATTTATTGAAATGGAGTTATTAAAATATTTTAGAAAACAAGTTCATGCTCATGTTCAAGGGCCCATGCTCACTGTCTACACCTTGAATTAAAATGCTTAGTAGCTAATTTTAATAACCATGTATAGCACCCAAGACCTCCTCATTTGTAGGCTGATAAGCTTACCAAGAGAGTAATTACAGAGAGAAAAAAGAAGAAGGTATAGGATAGAGCCATAAGGAACACCTACATTTGGTTAGAGGGGGCAGAGTTTGGAAAGATGATTGTTGTTGTTGTTCTATCCATTTGCATTGTTGTAGTCACTGTGTCTATCATTTCTTGGTTCTGTTTTATACCAGTCTATATCAGTTCATCTACGTCCTTTTAAAAAAATTATTTTAAGACAATAATGTTGGATTATTTAGCCATTCAATAAGCAATGTGAATTTATATTTTTTCCATTCTTTTACCTTTACCACATGCACACACACACACACACATATTGCTGTAACTATATTGATGCTGATGAGGTTTTTCTTTTGGTCTTTGTTCTCCTTGGAGTATATGCCTTTTAGGGGATCTCTGGGACAACAGCTGTCTGTGGGCATTATAGTCACTTTTTTGCAAGTGAAATTCCAAATTGATTTCCATAATGGTTAGACCAACTCACAATGAAATAGGTGTCACTCAGACATACTAGCTAAACTATGCTTATGGGAAAGCTTCAGTTTCATAACTTTAAAAAGGTACCAGGCTCTAAGTCATTGTTGGCTGCTATAGGGCTACAGAAGGCAAGGCTCTCCTATCTCTTACTCTCCAAAGTCCAGACAATCAAGCAGACAAATAAGTCCTTCCACCAAGGTGCAGGCTTGAAGTTACCCTCATGAGCCCAAGGTCCAGAGATAGCCAATGCCAGGACCTCAGCCCAAGGTCCAGGATCAGGTTAAACCTCCAGCCTCTTTTTCCTTTCCCCAGGTGCAGGCAGATAGATGGGTAGGCAGATAGTCCATGATCCCAAGCAGTAAACTCAGGAGCCAGGTTCTAAGTGTACCTTGGCAGAAAACCCACAGGTTCCAACCCATTCATCCTTCCAGTTAGCTAGAGAATAATCCATTTAGTTGCCCAGCCAGACAAGTAACTGCCTGTTTGGTATGAAGAGGGGAATCTTTTACTGGGGAGGAGCTCAATGCACTCATCTCTTCTTCTTCTTCTTCTTCTTCTTCTTCTTCTTCTTCTTCTTCTTC